>NC_050583.1:13029682-13324682 GCF_013368585.1 Megalops cyprinoides | reverse complement strand
TAGCTTTAGAACCTCTTTTGTTTGGGTAATACACGTGCACATGAACACATAGTTGAAGGGGAGTCTGTCCTCCAAGTCCTCCTTTTTTGAATACTCATCACCCATGTGGTTGGTCCGCTTAAATGCATTAGTTTGCAGCTTATGCAAATTGACCGCATCAAAACCTCTTGCACTGAACAAAGCTTGCTGTTTTCCACCTGAAAAAATACTGTGCCATTAAAGTGACTTGTGGAGCGTGGAGTACAATTCAGCAGTCAAGGGTTATGCTGGGAGAACGCTAAAGGAGTGAGTTTCTTAGAGCAGCAGTACGGCAAACCTGTTACTTGGAGTCCAAGCTGTGAGGCCTGCAGTTCTCAGTCCACACATGCACAGACACAGACACACACACAGACACAGGCACAGACACACACACACACACAGCAGGCCTGACGGGCTCCATCACTGTCCCTGGATCCTCTCTGCTGTTTAACATGCACGCTTAAACTTTCATCAAGCTGGTTAAATTTTCACCACTTCACCACGTCTCCTCGCCACTGCCACTTCAGCACTTTTCTTCCCAAAGTGCTGACAGCGAGCCTGGGTAGTTCTGCGAGACTCTCCCAGAACTCTCCCTCAGCTGCCCAGCTCCCCCCCGATCTACAGTACGGCGCAGAGCTCCGTCCTCAAGATCCGTCTATCTACAGAGAGGATCTCCTGTACAATCTCCCCTCTATGTCCCTATCTGCCGACAGGATCTCGCTTACAATCCCTCACCTCATCTCTCTATCTAACAACAGGATCTCTTTTTCATTGCTGACACAAGGTTCCTTGTTGGTTACCTTTTTAAAGTGCAAGTTTGAAATGCCTCTCCTTCAGTCCTCTTTCCCCCCAGTGTCCTCTCCCTATCTCTCAGCAATCTGTTCTTTCTGGCCGCCTCTTCCCTTCCCATTAAAGTGTTTGTTTTTGATTGGCCGTGCCAGATGACCTTTTAAGCGACAGGCGGGCAGACATTCTGATGCACAAGCGCACACACTGACCGATTGACAGACAATAATCATCTGCATGACCGACACCTCCTGACTCAAAGTGAGTGACTGACATTTCGGCTCTGACTGACGCCGCGCAATTAAACTAATTGGCGCTGACAGTAGCACTCTCAGTGGCTGAAACTCATAAAGACCATTTCTGACACATGTTGTACAGCTTAATACTATGTCTGACAGACAGACTGACACAGACAGACAGATGATAGGTTAACAGTCTGTGGAGTGGATTGCCAGGTAGAGGAGCACCTTGACTTGCTGACCTGCTAAATCTTCAATGACAGCCATACATGTACAGTTGTCCTCTGTATGTGTCCCTCCTCTCTCTCTCTCTCTCTCTCTCTCTCTCTTTCTCTCTCTCTCTGTCTCCCTCCCAACTCTCTCTCTCTCTCCCAACTCTCTCTCTCCCTCTCTTCACTTGCCTCTCTTTCTCTCTCACTCTCCTCTCTCTCTACCTCTGCTAACTCTCTCTCTCTCTCCCAACTCTCTCTCTACCCCTCCCTTTTTGTGCCCCTAGCTCTCCTTCTCTCCCCCTTTCTGTATCTGCGGGAGCAGGAGCGTGTCAGGGTTACAGCCAGCAGTCTGATTAAATATTAAGGTGTCCTCAGCAACAGCCCTATTCCTGTCCCTCTCTGGCCTGCTCACATTAACCCCACAGTCACTGACATCTCAAGTCAAAGCACATTATCAGGCAATGCAAAGCAGCTTATTCTCTGGAGTCAGCAAAAACCGGGGCCCAGCAAAACCAGCCCTTATACGAGAGGAAAAAAGACATTGACTTTGAGAAGGAGACGAGCGGAGACCAAGTTCTGGACAGGCTCGTGATCGAAGACGGGGTCGCTGCATGACAAGCATGTAGCTGAGCATGCAGAAGGGATGCCGCTGCCTCACAGTCTCTGACTCTCCCATCACTGTCTGCCATCACATAATAAATGTTACAGTTACAGTCAGGTGACAAATTCATTGAAAAGAATAATGAACCCTACTGGAGGAGGATAGATTTGCTGGTTTATTAAGCAAACAGATGGCAGGTAGGAAGTTGCTTCTTGTTAATGGCAGTTACCCATGTTAAAACACTAGTATGAACCATAGTGTGTACAGTTCCAGCAAGCCAGCAAGGATTTGGAGTCTAACTCTTATAGTCTCTAAACCTGTAGCCCCAGCTCAACACACAGCTTTTAGTGTGCCCTTGCATATTGCCTCTGTGTGTGCAGCACGCATGTGTGTGTGTGTGTGTGTGTGTGTGCGGCTGGAAAGTGGTTGAAACATTTATTTCATTTGAACTGGAGGCTGTGTTTTTGGCTTGTTGATTTATCTTGCTGGTCCAGAAATATCCCTGAGTGGGAGTTTCGCCATTAATTCAATACATTTATGTATCAAATTTCTTTGCTCTGAAATATGATGTATGCCTGTTGTTCATTCCAAAGGCACAACCCCACGAGAACACATTTCTTTTTCTTAATCAAAGATATATTGCTTATGCTCATTGCACAGTCATTGTATGCCACTAATATGTACAACTAACAAGGGATTACTGGGTAATTTGCTTCATACCTGTAGAGTATATGGTTTTATCTCAATTCTATCCCTGGCCAGCTTCTGACGCGGACTGAAGACCCACCTCTTCAGACTGCATCTTGATTCCACCTGAATCTCCAGCCCCTAATAGCTGCTACTTACATTAATTGCTGCTTATTTTATGTGTAGTATTGCAATGTGTTGTGGATACTGTGATCTAGTGTCTGCGATGTATGGTAGTGTGAGTACTTGGCTTCCCTTTGTTTCTAAGCTGTCTAGTTTCAGGTTAGCACAAATTAACTTGTGGTAGAGCTCAAACAGTGTCTGGGAGTGTGGTTAGTCTGGTCTGACACCGTTGCTCATTTAACTTGAATGGATATGCTTCTGTTCTCTTGTGCTGTAAGTTTCTCTGGATAAGACCATCTGCTAAATGAAAATGATGTAATGTAATGTAATATATTAATGCGTTCATTTATGTATTTATAAGTATATCGCACATATGGAGTTAAGAGTAATGTGGAATTCTTTGGCACATTTTCAGTGAGCTTTTTATCTGTAGATGTGACCTGAAAGAGGCAAGTTCAGCCCTTCTGTATGTGGTGACTCTGCCTACAGGCTAGGCACTCCTCCCCCTCCATTTCAGCAGCACTGTCAGTGAACCCGTTGGTTCTGTACATACAGGTATACAGCGTATGAAATATTCATCACTCTGTACCGAGCTCAGATTTGGGCCTGGAGGGATGTGGGCCACAGCTGGGAGAGAGGGGCCAAATCATCACATCTGAGGCAGAGATCTCGAGGGGCGCAGACGTTCGTTTTGACTTCCTGCTGGCACTCAAAATCACTGGCATCAAAACTTTGTACGGGCCGTGTTATGGTAATGACAGACACTTTCTTCACGAAGGCTAAATCGTGATTTTTAAAAAAATTTATTTAAAGACTGGTGTGAGTCTCTGTTGGACACAGGCCTGTGCTGTGTAGGTGAGCTGTATTAGGTCTACTGAAGGACTGAATTCATTTAAAGACAGCGCATGGTCAGCCAGAGTGTAAACCAGGCCTGCTGAGAGAGCAAGGCCGGGGCACAGGACTCATCGCACATCATACATGTCGCTGTGCTGCAGCTACTTCTTCCTCCTGGCAGACCAGCAGACTTCCTATAACACCAGTGGGCTTCAGAGAGCCATCGCAATCACTATGACTTACGCTGCTGCCAGACAGTACCCTAGTCCTACCGGCTTGGCTGTGAATGGGGGGAGGGGTGGCGAGGCGGATTGGGGGCCGTTCCCTGACAGTGTGTGCAGAAGTGTGGGTGAGACCAGAGATGAGCCGCTCCAGTGATGAGATTGGATCTGCAACTGAGGAAGGCCATACAGGATGAAACAACCATTTGAACAATGTGTGGGTATGTTATTTTTTCTTCGGTTTTATCACTTTTTGTGTAAATGTAAATGTATGTGTGTATGATTTCCTTTTTCTCTACCTGTGCTGAACCCCCATGGAATTCCTCTGCCAACATCCCACTTCATGCCCTCTCCAACGATGCATGCTCTGCAAAATCCTGCCAGTGTTTCTCCATGCTTCATATCAATATGCAGAAAAACTGCCACAACTCAAGTATCAGTGTCATCAACAACTATGAAACATGAGCTGGGGAAAGTCGACTGAAATACAACAAAATATGATTTTGCTTCACTTCAGACATTCCTGTCAATAAAGGGTGTCTCTAATTCTGTCAACGCACAAACAACACGACGATACAACAAACATTTTGCCAGTAAGAAGGACTGCTTGGTGACTTCACAGGAGGATGTGGCTGTCAATGTCACACCGAAGAAAAAAAAAAATCAATAAAATTGTGCTCTCCAAATTCCCCCCCTTGAGGCATCTTCTTTTTTTGAAGCCTTCTTTCCTCTCCTCATTAAAGACGCAGTAATCAGGAAGTGGGCTGGAATGATGATGATGATGATGATGATACTTTATTGTCTGAAATTTTTCTTGCATCACAGCAGCTCCATTTGCAACATCACAGAGAAAGCAAGAATTAGGACAATGAAACAAAGGTACATACATTTAACATAACCATCGCAGAGGACAACATTCAATGTACATTTGATCTGGGATTATGCTCCATATTTAATTTTGGGATTGACTAATGCGTGATTAATGGAAAGCTGGATCTTAGACCGCTCAGGGAACATTTCATTTCTGAGAAAAATTGGCTACCTTCGTTCAGATTTACTGCAGGGACCAAAACGCAAAATATTCTTATCAAAAAAGCCGCCCTCCCATTCTCAGAAATTGTTGGTCCACCTAGTAGAGTAGCATCTGTTAGTTTATATAATAGGAGTTCTTCTGATTGCTGTTAGTAGTTATGTCTGCATGGCCCTGCTGTCCCATCTCTGTGGTGTAGAGTAAGCCCTGGCAGTGTTAGGGCTGAGAGCCTGTGCATCTGAGCTGGCCTGCCCACAAACTCAGCTCAGAGAGAGAGAGAAAGAGAGGGAGAGGGAAGCAGCAAAAGCAGAGAAAGAGTGGGAGTGAACATGTAGAAGAGTATGAGAGAGACAGCAGAGGATGAGTGAGAGAGAGAGAGAGAGAGCGAGAGAGAGAGAGAGAGTGAGTGAGAGAGAGAGAGAGAGAGCGAGTGAGAGAGAGAAAGAGAGAGAGAGAGAGAGAGAGAGAGAGCGAGTGAGAGAGAGAGAGAGACAGTGAGAGAGACAGTAGAGGATGAGTGTGAGAGAGAGAGAGCGAGTGAGAGAGAGAGAGAGAGTGAGAGAGAGAGAGCGAGCGTGAGAGAGAGAGAGAGACAGAGAGAGAGAGAGAGAGAGAGAGAGAGAGAGAGAGAGAGAGAGAGAAATCAAAGCAGATTGATTTTTGCAACTGCAGTGTAGACTGACCCAGGGCCTATGTCACCCCTGCTATCACCACCATTAACACACACACACACACACACACACACACACACACACACAAACCTCACTTCCTGTCACTGCCTCCCACCATATGCTCACACACAATTTCCAACAGGTTTTATTTAATTAACTTGCTAGATATTAAATATGCTAGATTTATCTTCAGCTCAACCCACATGGCAATAAGTAGTACTTTTCTCCCTATGATAACGAATGACATCACAAGTTAAATGCAAAATGCACGTCTAAAACACACACACACACACACACACACACACACACACACACACATAAAAGTCATGCACTAAAAACAGTAAGCTTTATGAATGTGCCTCATATTCAAATTACTCTGTAACAATTATATGCTCCCAGCTCCCAACTGTATGCTAAACTAATAATGAGCTATTACATTCATGCCATGTCAGGGACTTGAAGAAATGAATTATTAGTTGGATGTACTGAGCTTTTCATTCTGAAGAAACAATTTTTGAAGCTACATAACATTCTCTTAGAGAAATGTTTTAATTGGATTATTTCTTGAGTATGCCTTATATGTACACTGAAAAAAACTGCATTGACATGATATTCAAGAGCAGAATGGCATCAAATAAACGCATATAACATAATCTTATTAGTATAACTTTTTCACATACATACCATTGGTTTTTAGTGCGTGATGGTATCCATTATACAGATAATTACAAAGGCCTCATGCTTTATTTCTGAATTAACTTCGGAGAAAAATGTCTTCTCCAAATGTACATTTTTCCACAGCGTTTGTCTGGCAGAGGCAGAACTGTGTGAGTCAGATTTGACTGCGTTCTCAGCCTGGATCAGACTGCAGGCATGGATATTCATGGGAAGCGATTCTTTCACCATGTTTTGTTTATGTATCATGCCTTTTCAATATTTTCAGTGTTAATTAGATGTGTGGTCATGGATGACAGCATTGGCTTTCACTCTGTGAAGCAGCGCTATTGAGTGATTCATTATGGTTTTGTAAATGTTTATTTATCATTCGTCGATGGCTTCTGTTTCACGGCCACGTGACCCGGGGGCCGGGACGCCGCCACGCCACCGCCGCCAAGTCAAACGGCATCCTCACGGGTGCCCGACTCTGCAGACCAGCGTGGCAAGCCCTCACAGCGAGGTCCAAACAGAACGCTAACGACTTCTAAGCCCCCTCCCTGTGTGGCTCATGCCCCCACCCCCTTTCCAGCCGTGCTCGGTCACTGACCTGAGTACAGTCTGGGTGAGCAACGTCAAATAGCCCCCCTGCTGCCCCCACCCCCTGCACTCCTCCATGTAACCCCACCCAGCCTGCCCCCGCGAGGCCCATTGATTATATCGGCCAGCGCAGTCAGTGCGTGTCTGCATGTGTCTAAGGTCGTCTGGGCCAGGGTTTCCGGCCTCAGCCAGTTTAATGCGGAGCCCAGCCCTCGACCAGATATAATCCCGTACGGATCACTGGCCAATAAGCCAGACCCTGACCCCAGGGGGACCCTCAGACACGACCCACAAACAGGGACCGCCTCTATCACAGGAGAGGGTGGAACGGCCGGCTGGCTGTCAATGCGGCATCACAGAAAACACAGAGCAGAATCAGGACATGCTCCCTCTTCCGCTCCCTCTCTTATCCTCTTCTCCCTCTCTCTTTCTTTCCCTCTCTCTCTCACTCAGATTCATACAGTGTTACATTTATATTTATTTAGCTAGATAACAAACTATATATTAGATATATACTGTTAATTTGTTGTTGTTATACTGTTGATTTCCTTGTCTCTCTCTCCTCTATGTTATTGCGTTTACATGCATTAAAGGTATTAGTCTGAACTTTGCCGGTTTAAACTCCGCAAGTTTGCATGCGGTCTTTGTAATTGATCACTTCCCTCCATTGTAACTCCCTCCTTTCTCCTACTGCTCCACAACCAGCAAAACGTGAGGCTCTGACGCGATGTGAACTAAAAACCCACTGGCGCTTCAGATGAGCTCTTCGCTCCTGTTATATAACTGATAACTGCATGTGGATGTGTGAATTGCCGGGCCGTTGCAAAAGCTGTGATTGCAGGGCCGGCGTACTCTGCCAGCGAGTGCGTGTTACGGGTGTCCGTGTTTAATAAGGGGGTGTGGCTGCGCGGGCGTGGCTAGGCTGGGGGGGAAGGGGAGGGGCTTTTCGTGAACCTTCGCGTCGACTTTCGCACCTCATCATGTTCTGCCGCAGCCCCTCGCTGTGTCTCTCGACTCTCGCTGCGCTGGTGTGGGTGTGCAGCTGCTGCCGGTGCCGCACCGCAACAGAAACAGCGAAGCTGGATCTCTGCCTCTCGGTGAGATCACACACGAACACGTCCGCGCTCATTACACTGCAGCGGTAACTCTGCGCGCGCCCTCACCCAGGGCGACCTGAAGTGCTCTCGCTCAAGTCCTCCATTCCCGCTAAAAACAACGGCGGGTTTCTTTGCGGCTGAAGTCGACTACTTCACCAACTTCCTTGGTACATATTTTACAGTTACTATGTATATATCACAATTACATCATTTACGTTCGCTGTACATTGATATGCATTTACAGCTGCTTTAAAAAAATATAACTAATATGTATAGTAATTCTAACCAATTCTGTTCTAAATGTAAACTGTTACTTAATAAGATACCAATAAATGTTTAAGTCATTGTGTGTTAAAGTTATAAAAATGACTAATTATTTACTGCAGATCCAGTACAGCCATGCACATGCACTGCTGTGGCACGGGGCTGCACAGAGGAAGACCACAGTATGACCTCGGTATGACCGCAGTGTGACCGCAGTGTGACTGCAGCCATGCAGCCTCAGTGCCACACACCCGATCTGTCCAAAAATAAACGTGCAATATAATCACCATAATAATAAAACATTGGGGACGTTTTCCCTTTCTTTCGGCAAAGTAACAATGTATGTTTTTTTTTTAGTTTAACCCGACACATTGGCGGTTGTAACCATTTATTTCCGTTTATTTGGCACAAACTCCTATACCAGTCTTTGTACCCTTTGTACTTTGTGAACTTCAATACTGGAGCAACACAAGTTACTGCTCTGTGCCTTTGGCTCTGATCGCAGTATTATACTGCTTGTCCTCTTTTTGGGTTTTTATTCTACAGTGAATCTTTCAACTAATGTGCAGCTTCACTGTGAACTACTACCTTCTGCAAATGTTCTGAAAAGCAGAAACATTTAATGTGTACGGGCACCTACATCGATTGTTTCTTATAATGAGTCGATCTAGCGACATGTTGCAAGACAGTTCAGCAAACGATTCATCATTGTGAAAAATGAGTTATTTTAATGAGCATCAGTAGGCTGGTCATAACAAGCCTCTTGTTTAAACACTTGCTCTTCAAAAGGTAGTCATGGTAACAACACTTTGCAGAAACATAAAGGAGTACTGTAGGTAACAGCTATGGCCCTGTTTTTTTTTATCAATCATATCTCACTCCTGGACTGAACTGAAGTGTTCTTCCGCTTTACTTTAAAGGGAACTGCTCAAACACATGGGGTCATCTGTTACCCAGACTACAACAGCTTTCAAACACATTTAGCTTTATTCTGTATTAGACCCATTTAATGAGTGACTGAATCAATTAATCAGCTGATAAACAAAACAGAATTTGACAGACAGACAGATAATAGAGAGATTGACAGAGGGACAAAAAGTCATAGGGATAGACAAGTTGTGATCCAATAGCATTGTGCAATCTTTTATCTTATTTTGTAAATATAAACCATATCAGGTTCAAAGCGAAAGTCACTTGTGCAAAAATGGTATTGGAACAGTTACAACATGGCATCAATAACGGAATTACTAACAGGCACACAGTAAAGCAAATTTATTCTTCACTTCAGAAAAAAAATCACCAAAGCTTTGATCTTAGATCAGGCAAAATTGTTCCATTTTGATCAACAGAGGTTCCATAAAAAGTGTCCTGTGATGCCCTGAAATCAATAATGTATACGCTGAAACTTTGGCGTAGTCAGGCCCAGCTGCCAGCCCTCCCCACCCCGAGTTGAGGGAGGGTTCACCTGCAGCTCCTTTCACTTTGCAACAAAGTCAGATGGGTGAGGAGGGAGCCTTGACCTATATAGGAGTGCTTGAAATATTTATAGAAGTGAATGTCCTAATTGGCAAGCCATTGGGGGAGCTGTAGCCCAGTCCTGTCATCCTGCTCACAAGCAGTTCGCACTTTAATACGGCGACCATGATGATGTCGCCTCTCCTTCATGCCTGTCAGGCGCCAGCGTCCAATCAGCATCCACTACCATGGTACCCGTGACTGTTGCTATGATCATGAGCACCATTACTGCCGCATGCTGAGCATATCCGACCTCAGAATGTATGTTAATGACTGTATAATGTCATGCCCACCCTGGGTATTTTACATGTAGGTCCCAATTGTATGGACATGTAACATGTGACATGCCATAGGGTTCATTTTACTGTGTGAAAACATCTTACCTCTCTATATATTATTAGATTACATTATTGGAATTTAGCAGATGCGCTTATCCAAAGTGACTAACACCAGTAACAGTTTTTTAAACAATGTTATCCATTTATACAGCTGGATATTTACGGAGGCAATTCTGGGTTAAGTACCTTGCCCAAGGGTGCAGGAGCAGTTCCGAACAGGGAACTGAATCAGCAACCTTTCGGTTACAAGTCCTGCTCCTTAACCACTACGCTACACAGCCGGCCATAATGCCCTTGTCTAATCCTTCTGATCATGTTTTTTATATTATCAGAGCTTATGAAGTTTTTTGTCTAAATTTTTCCAAAAAGAATACAAAATATATGTTTTGTATGCAAGGAACATGCTGGAGATTAATGTGTTACACTCTACAATATCAATAGAAAAAGTTCAACTGCGGAGTTTACCTGGGAGAACTGCAGAGTTTACCTGGGACTAATCAATACAGCACACATAAGAAACTCTGACAGATGTTTCCACAGTAAATTAAAAACAAAAACAGTATCATGCAACTGTAACATCCACTGTAAACACGATCATGTGAAAATGCTGCACAGAGAAATTCATTTCTGTAGACGCAAGTCTTTCTTTCATCTGTGCTGTAAAGATCACCAAAGTTTTCCTGCATCCATAGGTGAACGAAAAGGGCCACAGATGAATGGGATAAAAGTGTGACAATCCGCTTCGGTGTTGGAGATACCCCCCCCGCCCCCCCGCCCAAAAAATAAATAAATGAACAAATAAATAAAACACAACCACTCCCACAAAGTCCCACTCCTGTGAAGAGGACTTACGTAGGAAGTACTCTGAGGTGTCTGCCTCGTAATCCGTGTCTTCGGGAAAGTGATCTATCTGTTTGCACAGCCCTTTAAAGTTGCCTGTGAGAGACAAGAATAACACAAGGTTAGGAACCTGACATAGCAGATAGCTTTATGTATAATTATACACACACAGGTAAGTATGTGACATTTACCTATTTATACAGGTGGACAATTACTGAAGAAATACAGTTTCAGTTCCTTCATCATGAACTCAACAGCACTGTCCCACCTGGGATCCGAACATATAAACCTTATGGTCACGAGTAAAGCTCTGTAACTACGACTCCCTAATGCCTTCCAGACAAGTCACCATTCCAAAATCAATATTTCAGTAATCAGAGATGGGACTAATCCTCCCAGCTTCATAGTGTTTGGGAATGTCTGTCTATGCAGTTTAAAACAAAGATTCACTCAAGACATACCCAGCAGCACTGAAGAACCCTACAGGCAAGAAAACCTGGAGAGACTCCAGCCAATGCATGATGGGAGTCTTATGACCTCATCCTTTACTCATTCATTTGCCCGATACTTTTATACAAAGCGGCACAGCCACACTGGCTCTTGTTTTTACCACTGATCACCACAGTCTGAGGATGATTCCCCTTAGTAATAGGAATTGAACTCATGATAGTTCTGTCCATGAAATTCTCTCCATGTTATGCAAGCCAGACACGCATTGCTCAATTCAGAAAACGGCTCTCGAGCATCTGATCTCTGCATCCACTGACACAGCCATCCCCTGTCTCTCCTGCAATCCAACAAAACAGGTGTTTGAAAGCCTCCGCCATACCCTTTCAGCTGTTGTTGGCCATGGAGCAGAGCACGGAGGGCCGGGGTTAACTTGGGGAATGTCTGCACGTGTGGAAAGCGTTGGAGGAGTGTGATTGACTGGTGATAATCCTCTCCGGACAAAGGAGGGAAAAACTGCTGACCACGTGCGTCCGTTACCCCCCCCCCCCCCCCGAACCTTCCTCAGTTCTGGAGCACAATCAAACGACTCCCATTGATTTTATTAGCCAGCTCTGAGGCTGATAGAGAGAGACGGGGGGATCTGGGGGAGGTGGAGAGAGGGAGGTTTGAGCAGGAAGAGTGGGAGGCAGATAGCAAGTGAGTGAAAAAAAATTGAGGACAGAAAATTTGAAGGGCAGGAGGTGAGAGATGGAGGGGAAAAGGGGGGGGGGATATTATTTGAGGAAGGTATGGGAGGCGTTATGCATGAGAGAGGGAGTGAGAAGTGAGGAGGGGGGCACTGCGTTTTCATTAAGAAGCTGTGGGCTGAGGGAGTGTATGCCTTTCTGTCTGATTAAGCACCACTGATAATTACTCTCCCTCCCTTCCTAACCACAGAAATTAAACAGGCCCTCATTAATTGGTGATTTGGGGGTGAAAGACCAGTGGCTGACCTTCAAACACACACGCACACACACACACACACACACACACACACACACACACACGTGTGTGTGTGCATAAACAGCCATGACGGCAAACATCAGCCCAAACACAAAATGTTATTCCTGATATTCAGACATGAGCACAGGGGACTCTCTGATTTAAAAGGACAATGATGCTTTACTGTGTGAGTGTCTCCCTTTCATTTTTTATGGACATGCTGTTCCTTTTACACACTCCACACACATATGAACGTGCACTGGAAAATCCGCTCACACATACAGACCCTCATGTATGCATTCATGTCAGTCCTCCTAAAACACATGTCCACCCACACTGCTGCTACATAAGCATAAATCCGTAATCTAACATGCGCACTCTCTCGCTCTCTCTCTCTCTTTTTCTCACATGCTTTCACGTGTGCATGTACCCTTGGGAACTGAATCATTTCCGACTGAGTTTGCAGAAACATACACACACACACACACACACACACACACACTTACACACCCACACACGAGCGTTGCTCAGACCTACCGCCTGGCACTTTGGCGATGAGCTCTCAGAGCTCCTGACAGCTCAGTCTCTCTCACACACGCACACACACACACACAAACACACACGCACCTACGCACACACGCACACACACACACACACGCACACACACGCACACACACACACACACAAACACACACGCACCTACGCACACACGCACAGGCACACACACACACACACAAACACACACGCACGCATGTGCACATGCGCGCACGCACACACACACTCACGCACGCACCTACGCACACACGCACAGGCACACACACACACACACACACACACACACACAGCACAACTCCCCTTGCTTCAACTTGAAACCAGACATCTGTAAAGCGTACAGCCGCTACAAGGCTTCTGAAACAGCCTGGGAGGAGGTTGCAGAAAGCAGCAGCCAGAGATGAGATGACATCCAGCACACCCCATCCCATCCCGTCCCCAGCAAGCGGTCACTCTGGCACATCCATGGAGCTGCCTGGGACTGGGGGACGGAAGACACCGGCGCAGAGGCATCTGTCACCTTTCATCACCATTATCCACACTCTGAGGATAATGGGATAAAATAAATGACTTGATAACAGCGTGCTAACATCCCTCTAATAATCCACTGTAACATAACTGTAACGAAAGTGGAACAGCATTCCTACCTCACTCTAAAACCGCTCTAACATCACTGCAGCTTTATTCTATGATCGCTGGGAAGTTACTTGTACATCGTGACAAATTTACTCCATAACCACTGTAAAATTACTCCTACATCACTTCAGCTTAACTCAATCATCACTATAAAGTTCCTCCTACATCACTCCAGCATCATGTAGGCTAAGTAAGGTGACCTGCAAGAAATAGTTGTTGCAGTATGAAGATTTATCTGAATTCCTTACCAGGGTGTGCATCCCAAAGTCTAAGCTTAGTCTAAGCTCTTACTGTAGTAGCCTACAGAGGCACAGGTAGAGCCTTGTTTAGTAAAAAAAAATTTTTGGTGAGGATATGGCTAAAAGCACCATGGCACAGACATAATTAATCTAATTATATACTGGTCATATTTGATATTTCATATTCATACGACACTATTATAATACTGTTTCCTACTTTTTTTTTCAAATTGCTCATGCTGCACTGGGGCAAACAATTTATTGAAACTTACTGCAATTAACAGAGGAAAATAAAATTCTCAACATGAGCAAGAAAACTGCCTAATCAACATGAAAAAGTTGTGTTCATTATCTGTACATTAGGAAACATCCCATGAAAACTCCCCTGTACATGTGCTGGTGTAAATCAATATCCTAATATGCCTTATGGCTCTGTTCTATTTTTTTTTCTGTTTCATATTCAATCTTTGAAAGCCATTCAATTTTTTAATCATAAATAATTTTCACGGAAATCTGGCCAGCAGTTTCCGAAATCCCACTGATGCAGGCCTTGACAACATCAGCCATAATATTGTATATTTTTACAGTATTATTTTAAAGGGTCAAGACTATAAATTTGCATTTAATTTGAAATATGCATCTAATTAGAGCTTGAAATTCAATAAAATATTTGAAAATAAATCCCAGGGGAAAAGTTCAGTCGAGTGCACTGAGTTAAATGCCCATTCTCGGCTTAATTATAAATGCTGGCCAACCAAGCTCTTTACATGAGTGCTGTTTTCTCACAGAGCCTCCTTGTGTGCCTTTAAAGATCAGACCCATGTGCTAAACGTGCCGATCCTACATAACGCTCCATGCCATCAACTTCTACTATCAACTCCATCCGCACCTCCCATATCAACCCTGAACAGATTTTAGAACCAGTGGGGAGCTCTCATTTAAACAGGATTATTCAAACATTTTGATGTTGCAGTATTGCCAGAGACAATTAACTTCCATTGATATACACAACACACTTACAGAATTAAACCTTAAACACTAGTAATAAGGGTTTTCAATAAAGACATTTTCAAATCCAAAATATATTTCTATTTTAATGTCATGGTTTTGTGGCACACCATCTTGAGCAGACACAGCCTTTTAAGTACCACTGAGTCAATTCTGTAAAACGAAAACAAGTGAAATGCATTGATTCTAAATTTGATTAGGCCTTTTGCTAACAGGCAGGAGTTTTGACAGTGATTATATGCTGAGATGTGATTTTGCTGACAGAGGTCTGTGGCTGACTGATACAGAAGCAGATAGAAAGCAGTTTCCTCAGAAGACCTGAGCCCCTGTTCCTATCAATCACAGTCCTCAAAGTCACTGCTGTGACTTCCGTGCACCAGAGGAGAAAAAAGGAGGAAAGATATTTGAAATGCTAACTGACAGGCAATGTGTGCAGATCATTGCAAAGGCTTGTTTAGGGACACAGGTCCACAGCAGAAATAACAACCAAAAACAGGCTGCTGTTTTTTTGTTGTTACCAGCAGCTGTAACCCAAAGCACGCTGTTGCATGATCTAAAGACATAAACTTTCAAGTTAAGACTTGGAAGTAACAACAATGGAAAAAAAAAAATCACGCCATTGCAACGAATCAATTAACCAATTCGTTGAATTGTCAACACATGTGCAAGCTCTGCCAGCTTTCGCCATCACCCAAGAAAGCAGCAGGAAGACACACAGACAAAGGTGTCAGATGACACATCTGTATTGTTGTCCTCTCATCCCCAGGCTTCCATCAACAATGGAAAACAGAGAAAACAGGAGGAAACTTGTTTTTGTTAAAAAGGATTGTGAATCTGTTCTTTTGTCTGTTCTTTTCCTGTAGTGCCAGTATTGTACACCACTATTCTGTGCACCAGTATTGTTTTAAAACAGAGAGCTGGTGACTCCTCAGCTGATCTACGGCGTATGAGCACAACTCCTGCCTTGAGGGCTGGAGATTTGCAGGTTTCGGTGATGTCTCTAAATGAACATGCGTCCAGCACGGAACATCCGGGGGAGCTGTGTTCCAGTCCAAACCATCACTCCAGTTATACAATCAAGAGGTGAGGCAGAAGGAGCAACCAGCACAAACGGTGACCTCGTGGTGCTTGATTTTCCCAGTCCTGCTCTACGGGGTCGTTTTGTACGAGATCAGACCCATTTTGGCATCACCCTCTCAGACTTTTTTTGACAGATGGCGCATGCATTTTTTATTGTTGAGGTGACCACCGAGGCAAAATTCGTATTGTGAATCTGTTTTGAGATATGAATATTTAGTACTCCTCTGCCATTTGTCTCGCCTACCAAGGCTTCCATTAAAACTTTAAAGCATTTGAATCAAGGCATGATGCAGACATAAACTTATTATATGACATATCTCTTCTTGTGCCAACAAAGCAAAAAAACAACAGCAACAAAACACTTAATAAAACAGTGTGTTACAGGTTGTATTTGCTTTCAACATATACATTTTATATTGTACAATAAAATAACAATGCATGCTGTTTATATGGCCAATTGTTTCCACATAATCACACCTCTGTGTAATCACACCTCTGCCAAAAATTTGTAACTCTCAGTGTACAATATCACCTTGGCTATCCTACAAGCTTGATATGTGGAACATTCTGTACATAAACAACTGAATGAAGTATTTAAAGAGCATGCATGCCATGCCCAATGTGCTGTGATGCCTTCATTCATTACAGAAATTTGTTTCTTGTGTCCCCTTCAGTGCAGATGCTGACCTATTCGAAATGTTATTGGAGTTGTAGCAGCCCCATAATAATAACCCAGGGAAACTCTTTATGCTGCCAATCGGAGAGGATCACTTCACTGAGCATGGAGCTGGATTGATGTGACCCCCTAACCTCACCCAACTCCTGTTCTCTCGTTCTGAGATGGCATTCAGTTGCTTTAATGCCTGACGTAACTGCAACAGGTTTGTTGATCAGGGCTGAACTAAATGCCTCCCCCGGCCCCCAACCGTCCCACTGGAGCATAAAGCACATGATTATCAGAGACTCTTATGAAGGGAAATCAATGAGGCGGATTTTGAAACTTGTGCCAGCCTGGAGTCTCATGTCTCACAGCTGTCCACTGATCTTGTTTCTGTTTGGATCCAATCTGGTCCCTCAAGAGTCTCAGTGTTTCTGCTGTTGGTGCACATGCCAGCTTACTGAAAGAGGTGCTAACATCATGAGTCTCTTCAGAGGACTGTTTAAATAAGATTGCTGTATGGTTTGCACAGTGAACTTGCTATGCATATTTTCTCTTTTCTTCCTCTTTTATTTTTACACACACACACACACACACACACACACACACACACACACACACACACACACACACACACACACACACCTTTTGATACCTTTATAAGGAAACTGATGACACAATTCCCTTTCCTGTGCCCAAGAGTGAAATAGGAAGTGATTGGCCCTGAAGAGAGGAGATTCTCAATTCTTGGGTCAAAGGCTGCTCTAGAGTTCAATCCACATGGGAACTGAGTTTATGATTCTTTTTCAGAGAGAGGAAGCCAGAGTCTTCACCCCTGGCCTGGTGGAGCTGAACATTTACAGACCCCATAAAACCCCTGGCCCATGAGCTGAGCAGCTAAGGAACAAAGAGGCAGATTACAGCCACATAAATTGGGATTTTTATTTTATTGCAATCTTCCAACTCCAACCCATTTTTTCCAAGCAATTTCAATTCACTGACAGAGATTATTGAAGGCTTATTAAAGATAATTGAGAGTGTTCAATTATTCTCCCTTATCTCCCCCCCGACTAATTTGAAATCAGCCATTACTGTCCCCATTAGGACACACAGCTTGTGCCCAGCAATGCATCACTGAGAAAAGCTTGTAAAAGACATACAAATAAAAAGCGCATTCTGTATATATATATATACACAGAATGCACACACACACACACACACACACACACATATATATATATGTGTGTGTGTCTAATTGCATCTCTACTAAAAAACAATTCACTATCACGGCCACTATCAGTGTGCAATGTTATTTTGGCTATGCCCCATGAGGACTATTTGGAATGATATACACAATGCCCTCCATATTTATTCATACCCCTGAACAGGATAAAAATCCAATAAAATAAAAAAATTACAATTTGAATATATTTTTCCTATTTATAAATATTAATAATGTTATGCTTTAATTTTAACAGTACAAACTTTCAGATCATTACCAGATTATGAATTTTCTTCCAGAAAACATGAGTGCTACATTTATTCATACCTGTGTGTAATGTAAAAACATAATTTCAAAAAAACAAAACAAAAAACAAACATGGAAGCTTCTGGAACTCTACAGAAGCACAGTCTTCCTGTTTCCCCGTGGAATTAAAGGAGGTAACACACAGAAGAAATGAATCAGTAGTGTGCATTAGCATGGTTAAGGTCAGAGAGCTCCCAGAAGACTGCAGGTAAATGGTGATTAACCTCCATGAGTTGAAAGATGGCTGCAAAGGAATTTGCAAAATCTGAATCTACTACGTGCCAGTGTAATGTCCATTATCAAGAAATTTAAAGCTATTGACACAGTATCACCCCTGCTGGGAAAGAAGATTCATGTCGTGCCACCAAAGGCCACCAAGATAAATGGTTTGTAAAAAAGTATCATGGTGAAATGCAATTTTTTGGACACATTCATCAACCTTATGTTTAGCATAAAAAGTGAAGCCTACATTGAAAAAGAACCCATTCTCAGTGTGAAATATAATGGGGGGGGGTTAATTATGTTTTGGGGCTGTACTGCATCTGTGAGTCTTGGAGCCCCTGTTAAGACAGATTCAGTTATGAACTCGAACATGTACCAGGATATTTTGGCCAAAAAACCTCATTCCATCTGCCAAGAGGCTCAAACTTGGCTGAAGAATGAAATTCCAGCATGACAATGATCTGTCCAATGAACCAAGTATTCATCTACAAAAAATGGTTAACTGAGCACAAAATATATGTTCTCAGCTGATTATCTCAATTTGCAAACCTCAGTCCAACTGAACATTTGTGGTTTGTACTCAAAAAAAGCATTGAAACTGAAAGGAATGCGAAGGACCTAGAGCAACTCTGCCTGTACCGAAATCCCACTCCAAAGACCCAGAACCTCATAAAACACTACAGGAAATGTCTTGTCAGTGTAACCCACATCAGAAAAGATTTACAAAATACTAACTAAAGGGATGTGAATAAATGTGCCCCTTGTGTTTTCTGAAACAAAATCAATTATTTGTGAACAATATGGCTTTTTACTTTGTGCAATGCAGCATTTAAAAATGAAACAGAAAAAAAATTCATGTACATTTTTTGGATAGCATGTTGCTATCCTCATTTAATTGATGATATGAATGCACTCGGAGGGCACATTATATGGATGTTTGGATATTTTTAGAGTGCGTGTCTGCCGTACCGTCCGTACTTGGAAGCCTTCAGTACAGACATTTCGTCAATTGCATCCACCTCAGTGAGGTCGTGGACCCACTCAAAGTTATTGGGGCTGTAACGCAGTGAGCCACAGCTGCCGTAGTGCCCGCCGCCCAGCGACTGAGCCAGCGGGAGGGCTGTGATGTGGCAGGAGCAGAGCCTCCCGCTGTATACTGGGCTCGCTGCTGATGGAACACGTCGACACCAGATGCTGCTTTGCGAGCCATCAAAGATACCCCCCCAACTCCCCAACCCACAACCCCATCCCAACCCAGACTGGAGTCCTGCCCTCTCACAACCATCTGCCAATGACAGGAGCTCAGACAGTTCCCCTCAGCGGAGGCTGCTACTGTTCATATGGCCGGGAAAGAAATGACTGAAACTCCACACAGCTGACATGTCGCGGGGAAACAAGTCCAGCAATGGGTTCTGCTTCTCAATCCCAGATCCCAGCAGAGGTCCCTGGCCTTGCCTTCGGTTGCACTGACCCTCAGAAATGAAAGCCCCTCCCTCCCGTGCCATGTTAAAGATGAAGCTATCACGAGTCACCTACATTATGCAACACACTGTTAAAAGTGCGGTATGGTTTCTAGTGATTTACAATGATTTTAAATCGGTATTGTCCAATTCTGCACATTTCTCTTCCCTGCTGGCTTTACTTTCTCAGAATTAAGAATATTTTCTTTTCACCCAAAAACACTGCCCAACTGGATCATTCACAATTCTGCTGGATACTTTCATATTTAAATGATATTTGCATTAATTGACACATGCTGTTGTATTTTAAAAAGCGTTTGCAGTACAGTACATAGACTTCTCCTACAATGACGTTCTTGCAACACCTCACCCCAAAAGATTCCATCTTGAACAACAATCCCTGTTCCATGAATCCATGTTCTCCTTCAGTGAACCTGTCATCTCTGCCTTTGCCTCTGTCTCTCTTTCTCTCTGTCTCTCTCTCTCTCTCTGTCTCTCTCTCTCTCTCTCTCTCTGTCTCTCTCTCTCTCTCTCTTTCCTCCATATATGCCATTTCCAAAATCACACACATACAGTATGTTTCAGACAGACTGGATAACTGCTACATGACACCTATTTTTTTTTACCAGTGTGTATGTGTATATTCATCAAATTATCTCATTGAATCACTGACAAATTTCCTTGCTTTTATGTTCAGTTTGTTCCACTTCATCATTCTTTGTATCAAAATATAAAAAATAACAGTGAAGATATTACCATGATTTTTAACATTGACCAAAACCACAAAATCAAGTACAATAGTAATGCTGAAAATTAGATCCATCATCCTCTCAGATATTAATAATTCAGGGCTCCCAAGTTGCTCAGCGGTTAAGGTGTTCACTTTGAATGCAAGCTGAGCTCTATGGCCTGGGTTTTGTCCTAGCCGTATCATCTGCTGACAATGACTTTGAGCCTGCTGCAGCGGTGTGTGAATAGAAGCAATGACTGACATCATGTGTTTTGGAGAAGAGCACCTTGATTGATAGCAGATGTTGGAGCAATGAGCATGGCTTGTAAATACAACTGGGCATTTAAAATAGGGGAAAAACATTAAAAGATACCCTAATAATTTAAGAATATGTTTGGGCTGGTATGCTGTAGGTGTTAACAGTGTGGCTTAGTGTGTGTGTGTGTGTGTGTGTGTGTGTGAGAAACAGTGAGTGTGTATGTGTGATAGAGACTGAGATATATGCTGTAATAATAGTGTGGCTTAGTGTATGCATGTGTACGTGTGTGCCTGTGTGCGTGTGTGTGTGTGTGTGTGTGAATGTGTGTGCTTGCGAATGTGTGTGTGTGTGAGACAGTGACTGTGTATGTGTGTGACAGAGGTATTTGCTGTAGCAAAGATGTGGTGATGGAAGGGGAGGCGCATGGAGACACCAGGGCCTCTGATCTTGTGCCAAAGGATCCTGATCCCCTCAGGGTTCCTGCTGCTTGCTTCTCTCTCATTCCCCTCTCCTCCCTCTCTCTCCACCTCTCTGACCTGTCTGAGTGGGAGTGATAAACCCACTCATCGGTCCATAGAGCCTAGGCCCCACACTCAGCCCTCTCACATGTTATGTGCTGTCCACTGCAGCCTGCATTTTTCTGCAGCGTCCCCAATCACTGTCAAAGCCCTGGGGTGGCAGCCACGCTCCTGCCACACCCTCCTCTGTGAATGAGCATGCCCTACCCAGCAGCTGACCCTTTGGCCATCTCCACAGGACATATTCCCCTCCTGCAAAACTACAAAATCCTCCTGAATTTATGTGGTAAGCGTATTTTACAGGTGCCCCATCATAACACATAACCATCACAACAAGTGCATATGAAATCTATGTCATTTTTAAATGGTTTAATTGAAGAAAAATTTTTTAGAGAATGCAGTAGTCCCTAACCTACTCTTTAGAGCAGTGTTTCTCAATCCTACTCCTGGAGCCCCCCTGTCCTGCATATCTTCTATCTATCCTTGCTCCAAACACACCTGATTGAAATGACTAACATGTTCTTGATTAAATCAGGTGTGCTCAGCTAATCAAAAGTGCCACTGATGAGTTCAGTCAGGTAGGTAGACCAGGGAAAGATGGAAAACGTGCGGAGCAGGGGCGCCCCAGGAGCAGGATTGAGAATCAGTGCTTTAGAGGACAGAGCCAGGTGTTCTTGTGTGTATTGCTGCATATCCATGCTGGATATCAACTCCACTAAAACACAGAGCTTGCCTTTGATGGTATACTACCACTACTACCACTTCCACCACCACTACTACTACTACTGTTCACAATAATGATAATAATCATCATTATCATACTAATCATAACACTAATGTATTTTATTTGTATACCACTTTTTATTACAAAGAATCTCAAAGCGCTGTACAGTCTGTGTGAACTATAACAAGCTTAAGAAAAAAGGTTAAGACAAGAACATGCACCAACAATGGCAAAATATTTGCTGCATGCGGGTTGAGGGTGTGAGGGCTGTTTCTGCTCACACTTATTCAAACGGGGAGCTGATTTCTCAGAGAATCCTGCTTTTACACAAGTGAAAGATAAACTGAACTCACTCTTCCATGCCACGGTGTGGTTTGGCCACATTTTGAGAGAAGCAAAGATGCTGTATGTGGGATACATGTGACAAAAGCCCTCCCTGCT
Source organism: Megalops cyprinoides (assembly GCF_013368585.1). Taxonomy (NCBI): domain Eukaryota; kingdom Metazoa; phylum Chordata; class Actinopteri; order Elopiformes; family Megalopidae; genus Megalops; species Megalops cyprinoides. The sequence goes on along the minus strand of NC_050583.1, from coordinate 13,302,466 downwards.
TCAAGGGGGTGACAGAAATTCAGCTGTTGTAGAAAGATATATTGCTGAAGCCAAAATAGGATTCACAGACAAATTGAACTTGTGACAAAGTACATATGTCTGCATCTGCTTGGTAATTACTAATACTGTGGGCAAGCAAAAGCAAATCCTACTAAATGAAAGTTTGGAAATAATTACAGTAACTGGACAATGCCACACCATTCAGAAATATGGGAAACTAACAAAGTCACTGCCCTAAACCCTTCCTTTTAGTTATCAGTTTACAAGAATTCACTGTCTGAAAGATGATATGTGGATCTATGGAGGTTCAGGGAGGTGTGCCACAGAGGCATCCTGGGTAGTAACACAAGAGGAAGTTCCACCATATCAGGAAAACTGAGTCACAAGCCTCCTGGCCTGTTCCAGATCAGATTCCATATTCAAGAGACAATCAAATAATTTCATTTTTTTCCTTTTAAAGTCAGCAAAGATCCCGTGTACATTAAGTCTTAGCTTATTATGAATAAAATATGTTGAGGGCCATATCAGTTGGACTCTTTTATGTGCCCTGTTCAGTGGTCCCTGTACATGAATGCTTGATGATCAGCACGTGGCTCCAGATTTCATCCTCTGTTCTATCCTAGTTCAGACCCAAACTTTTTGGCCCTTCCCAGACGTGCCCCCCCATCACCCTCCACCCCCTGCCACCCCCACCCCCCCCCCCCTCCCGGCCCCAGACCACCGTGAGCAAGAGATCCAGGGCTGGGCGCGCTCCAGAGCTGCCTCCTTCCCATCACCCCCCTCTCTCACAGAGGGACCGAGGACGTTTCTAAAAACGGCTGAGGAGGGATCTCTGCGTCCTGTTCCCGGGTATCTGTGTCAAGTCACAGAAGAAGACGCTGCCGCGCGGTTTCATTACAGCTGAACCTTCCTCTGCATCGGCTCTGCAGCAGTCTGCTACCTACACACGCTCAGCACAGCACGTACTGGCATTTTATGTGCCCAGCAACATGGAGAGAGTCACACATGGAAGTCTGTGCACAGAACGGTCAGAATTACCTGTCTGGTTTGTGATTGGACAGCGAAGCCTTATGAACCTCATAATGGGTAGAGCTACCCTGCACTTCCAAACTAATGACCTTTATGGTCAGTTTAAACGAGTTTCGTCTCTTCAGGGAAACGTTTTGTTTGTTCAACTTGGTGAGCTGCTGATGACACGTGACGGCTCCTCCCCTTTTTGGGGCCAGTGGAGCCGCGGTCTCTGAACACTAATAGCAAGCTCATTCACAAACGCCCAGCCTGCTGGCCACATTTTCAATAGTCCCGTTGCTTTGCTCAGCATGTTTCCTTGACTGGCAGTGCTACAATACCAACATTATGCACAGTTCACCTCTGTTTCCAATGCATAAGACACAACAGGGATGTTAGCGCAGCAACACTCGTGTGTGTACATTGTGCACCCAAACACCACGAAAGTGGCTTTTGTTGGAGAAATGGAACTTTGACTGGTGGGCGTGACAGCGTGGCACTGGAGGCAAGTTGGAACTGGCAGCTGGGGCTGTTTCCAGTCACCCTGGGTTTTAGAATCAGCAGTGCCCGCGTCCGGGACGATCAGCCCAAGCCTGGAAGTGTCCTGCTCTGACGTCGCACAGACTGTGCTTCATTAAACCAATAACATCAAAATGCGGCCTTGGTTCCAAACCAAAAGTGGACCGCAGCACTTCACTCCAGCTCTGCATCAGACCCCAGGCCACCCTCCCGCTAATGTGAAGGTGGTCCCTGCTCTTGCCTGTGGCAACCTGCCTAAATGGCAACAGCAGTCAGGTGTCACCAAGGTGGAGTGTCATCTGGGAAATCCTGGATTTCGCTGCAGTGCATTTCCCATTTACAGCATCAACATCGACTAGTATATGGGCTGTATAAGATCCTGCAGCAGACGTAACCGCAGGGCCATCACCGGCAGACATACCGAGGTGAAAGGTGAGGACTGGCTTAATGTCATCCTCCTTGTCATTTGTCACAGGTAATGAATACACTTTGCCACATCTCTGAAAATATACTGTAGATCTTTCCAGCAAGCGCCTGCATACCTACATACTTTTTGCGCTTACACACAAAAAGATAAGTGCAGGCCCTGTTTATCTGTAAACCTGCAGTCACCAATTCTGCTGGGTGTGCACAGCCAGCTGAGCGGTGTTCTCTGACCACTCATCTGATAATGATCTTTATATATACCAGGGGTTGCCAAAATGCTGGTGAGGGAGGGACAATCTCCAAAGGTTGCCTTGGATGGCTGGCCACAGATGAAAACTTTCTGCTCATAAAACAGAATTATGTCTAAGGCCACACCTTTTCTGTAATGTCCATACATTTCTGTTTTAAAATGATAAATGGTCACTACAATGACTCTAGGAGATTTGACAAATCGTTTTGTCCTGAATACGCATTGTGTCATGTACTGGGATACTGCTGATGATAGTTCAGTTCACGTAAGAATGTCTGCCTTAATTTGAAACAAAACTGAAACAAAGTAGGCCCTCTGTTCAAATTGTACCAGGGAAACATGGCTGGCTAGTGATGGGACAAAATGAATGGTGACTTTCATATAACCTTAAGCTACCACTTTACCTCAGGAGCTGACACGCATACTGAATACATTCCAGAATGAAAATGAACGCTAATAAATGCCAAGTGAATGACCAAGAAATAATTGCACTCCAAAACACAGCATAACAGTTGCTCACATTGAAATGTGCTGGCATCACAATACACCTTTACCAGTGTGTAATTAATTCATATGGTAGGCCACAAGCTATGTCCTTTAGGGCTGCAATTTACCCCTGGACAGCACTTCCTTAACACCTGTCCTAGATAAAACAGTCACAAAAATAATCTAATGATGACCCTTTCACAAGTGAGGGGGTTTCAGAGACATGGACCAGCCCTTTGCGCAGTGACAAAACTGAACACACGGTTCGCACTGAACACATGTGCTTCACAATGGGAGCACACTTCACCTCGGCCACTCGTTTGTAAAGCAGACAGGAGACCAGCTCTGGGTTACTCTAATTAACAAGCCACAACCCTGCCAAGTCCCACTCGCAGTGGAGGCCCTAATTTGATTTGCGTTGCAGTGCTGTTACCAGCCTAACTGTGAGACAGCCTCACTCCGCACCCCCTCCTGAGAGAGACAGTGCTTTAGAGAGACCTTGGAGACACATCCCTGTCCATCAGCCGCCCATATTGAACACACATACATGACCACATGCACTCTTTCACACACATACACGCACATACACAGCACAGTCATGCACACACAAAAATTAACACACACACGCACACACGCACGCACGCACGCACACACACACACACACACACACATAAGCAAACACAAACACACTCAAACACACATACACACACATGCCTGTACCACAAAAAGATGGCTCAATGTGAGCCTTCTCACTCTCATTTCACTGACAGATGCAAAGCTTCAGCATCTACCATATCAGGTCAGCTCACACCTCATGGCACTTATCTAACAGCTGTGCACGGGCTGCTAACTGAGAAGTGTGGGCAGTTTGAAGGTACACAATGACGTTTGGTCTGTATCACGGGCAATAAATCAAATCACACATTTAAGATGAAAAACGCTCCATGCGGAGTGACCCAGTGTGGATTAGCTGCAACAGAAAGACAACAGGGGTAGAAAAAGAGGGAAAGATGCTGAGGAAGAAAAATAAAGACATATAGAGATGAAGAGATGGAGACAGAGAGAGAGAAAGGGTGGGGGGGGGGGGGGCACAAATTCAGTAGGAGGTAGTGTCATAGGCCAAATCAGGTGTTGAGAGGACCTAAAGCCTGATGAGACTCCCTGTCCTGTTGTACACACACACACACACACACACATACAGTATGTTGCGCACACACACACACACACACACACACACACACACACACACACACATACACATACTGTACACACCTTGCCCCTTTGGTGCCTGTGATTATCCTCCTCTCTGTGAGAGTCAGATGCTTGGAGGGCTGTTGCTAACGGAGATCAATAGGAAACACCAGGAGCCTGTGTGAAATGAGAGGCTCCATTGACTCAGTGTGGAGGGACAGCAGCGGGTGAGTCATCGCAACGCAAGGGCCTGTGGGGCCTGCTCACTCCTCCTGCCCACCTCACACAGCACAGCACAGCACAGCATAGTGCATTACCAAACCCAATGCAACACAGCACAGCAGAGCACAGCACAACACAGCGCATCACATAAAACCCAACACAGTGCAACGTAACACAGAGCAACACAATATAGCCCAGCATAACACAGCACACCACAGTGCAGTGTTGCGCAACACGACACAGGAATCTTGCTGAAGATAAAACCATGGAGGTGAGAAGTGAAACTTCTAACTGACTATACTGGTGTTGATGAGATTCTGTCTCAGAAAGTCTCAGAGCATACATTTAGGCATCATTCTTGAAATGACACAAAGACTCTAAAGAATAATCCAGTCCCACCAATCTCATTCACAGACTTTTCTTTCCTGCTCAGTGAGTTGACCTAATATACCTCCCCCTGCCCTAAACCTGCCTGATGCAAAGGTTCCCCCTTTGAGCCAGGTTCTGCTAAAGATTTTTTGCTTTCACTGAGGAGTTTTTCCTTGCCACTGTTGCCATAGGCTTGCTCCTGGGGGCTCAAGTCCAGGATCTCTGCAAAGCTGCTTTGCATCAAATGCCCTTTATAAAAGGTGCTATACAAATAAAACTGAGTGGAATTGTCAGGGCTCCGCTCCCTTACGCCGCAGTGTTTTTGTTTTTCCCCGTCCCTGTGCTTTTGTTTTCCTTGTGTTCCAGCCCCGCCCCGCTCCCTGCCTGGTCCTCGCCCACCTGATCTCCTCATTGCCTGCACCTGCCTGCCTGCTCACCTGCATCCCATCTCCTCATCTCCCCAGCCCTATATCTTCCCTGCGTGGCTCTGTCTTGTTGCTAGTTCGTTTCAGTGATTATTCCTGTCTCGTCCCCGCATTAGTTTCACTGATTTGCTTGCTGTGTCGCCGTTCCTGCCTGATTCCCGACTTCGATTTCTGCCTTCCGCTTCAGATCTGTTTGACACCACTCGCCTGCCTGGTTCCTGACTCTACCTGCCCCGACTCCCGATTCTGGATCTGCCCCCGGACTGCTTCCCTGTGTTTCGAACCCTGCCTGTCCCTGTATTACGAACCGCCTACCGATTCTAATAAACGCCTGGAACCGTAATACCCTGTGGTCCGCGTTTGTGTCCCAATCACCGATCCTGACAGGAATATTCTAATATAGTTTAAGAGGTAGAGGCTGCAGCTTTGGCCTAACTGATTATTTTCATGTAGCCCCCCCCCCCCCTGACATCCTCTTAAACTCTTGAAATATTGAAACTATTTTGTGTTTTAGAAAACAATTCATCTTAAATGTAAGATCATTTATTGTCACGCAATTTTAAGCAATATAAATTTGACATCCTTACATGGCACACAAAGCAATACATTCTACCTCTACTAAAACGCCTGAAAAATATTTCAACAGATGATGAGAATCTACAGTCTTACAGATAATATTTATTCATGTCAGCTTTCTCGTACATTTTACAACAGAAATATTTGCACAATCAAGTGACTTACAAGTTGCGGAATTTTAAGCAGGTAGCTAATGTCAAAAGGACAAAATGTGTACAGATTGACTTTACAATACCCTGACTCCCTCCCACTCAACTTGCTCTAGATTATATTCAAGCTGTATCTCCACCTGATGGAGTGTGCGGCTTGCTATGTCATCCCCCTGCTTCCATGAGCATCTGATGCTGTGTGCGACCCTCTATGTCTTCCCCCTCTGCCAGATGCGATCTCAGACTCCAAGCAGGCTGCTGAGCATCTGCCTCCTCTGTGTTTTCTTCTGTTTATTTTTCCCTTGCAGGAATAGTAGGTCAAAACAGCAAGCAAATCATAAGCCAATCACAAATGGCAACAGCAACAGGAAAACCCTATGTGTATACACACGCAACTACACATGCACACATGCGCGTACACACGAACACTACAGGGTAGATAGCAGAGGGTGAGAGAACAGCAAATGTTGAGCGAGGCCTAGTCTTTCCCAGCCTAGTCTTTCCCTTAGCTCCAGGAGCACAGGCAGGGCTCCATGTCAGCTGGTGGGCCATTCGCAAAATCTCCCCCTTCCACATGAAACTTTTCACCCAATGCATTGTGGGTGAAGAGAACAAGGAAAAAAACTTGCATTGTCATGACTGGGTCCACAGCGCTGGATATTATAACTATTGTGATGTCTCTTGGGTAGGGACACACAGAAAACAGACATTTGTGTGTGTGTTCCCTCAACGCGTGCATGTCCCGTGCTTGAGTTTGAGAAGACGGCTTCCCAGTTACAGGGAGAGCAGATCAATGACCACTGCCAGGGGGCATCCAACCCTCCCAGGCATTGCGATGCCAGCTGTACTGCAGGCTCAGCGGTCCCTCATGTGTGTCTCAGGGAGGCTGGCTTTATTTCCTCTCAGAGTAATCCCCTCCAGAAAGCCTGACGGCTCTTTTTAACCGCCAGAGAGGGGTCCTTCACCCTCCACAAAATCCTAACAGGTTCTTAACAAAGCCTTGCTGGCGAGGAAGGCAGGTGCAAGGTTTACGGCGCACCCGTAGTGAAAGTTAACGAGGTGTACCTTGATTAACTGCTGTCTCACACAAATATTCAATAAGTGTTGAATAAAAATGCTAACCGGAGCAGCATTTCAAGTGTCAGTTTCATTTCTCGCTGGCTGGTCAGGATGGGCCGTCATGTTTCCATCTTTGGCAGAGGGGTGGTGCTCTGTGCTCTGATTGGTGGGCTACTGTGACACTCGTGAAAAATCATCAAAGTTTATAATATGTGCTAAAAAGTCTTCATAAAAGGCACCAGCAAACACAAATGAACAATTACTAATTTCATATAACTCTCTTGTGGACATGGCTAAATACAATACTTGCGAAACTGGAAAAACAGTATGTGTGACTAAATAATACCAACAGTATAAGTCATTGTTCTTGAGGATATTATTCTTAAAAGCCTCGTCAATGTGGGTTTGATGACAGATTGTTTTGTCTTACCAATTCAGTTTAATATTGACAGCATTGAAATATCTGAGAGTCTAAAATGACCCATTTCTGTTCCCGCTCTTTGGGCATTTGACAGCTGGATTAGTTTTGATTTCATTCTGGGTCATAACTTTCCAGTTGTATAAGATGAAATATTTCCCAGCATCCACTGTGAGCTGAAGATGTCCTGTGATGTGCTTACACTATGATTTAAAAATATCAGATCCATGCAGCACATAAAATGACTGAGCCTGACAAAGTCTGTCAGTAAGTGTGTTACAGTAGGTATACTTTAAAGAAGAACATGTTGGGATTGTGCCAGGCCCTCTATTATTAAGGATGTCCGATCTACAGTAAATGCATTGACGGTATACATTTACATTTATTCATTTGACAGACACTTTTAGCCAAACCGACTTACAAGTGAGGTACTATACAACACCTTTACCTGTGTCAAAGGAAAAGGTAAAAAAAATAAGAGACATAAATATAGGAAGAGGAGGTACAGGTGAATTATCTGTGCAGGTTAGACAGGTAAGACATATTTTAATGCTAAGTAATGTATTCTGATCCTAAAACACTGTAGTAGGAAATCTGGCCAGTTACAAAGCAATGTTCAGTGTTATTGATCTCTAAGGCAGTTCACTCCCATTTTCAGCAACTGGGGGAAGCCCTTTAATTCTGCTGTGTCTTTTTATTCTCTGCCGTATCGTGTCAGCAATATATCAGGTGGCTCCATAGTCTTTACGCCTGACATTTTATCTACTCGTGTTGTCTTTGTTGATGTGCTGTTGTGGATGTTGTTAAGCTGAGAAACAAAGTCTGACAGAGTTTCACTTGCGTATGCATTTGCATAACAGAGCTAGGTACAGGGAAAGTCACACTGTCTGTTACCAAATAGAGACAACATGTATGAATAGAGGATATATCCTTACGCCTGTCTGATGATTATAGTGATTCCGTAGATATGAATTCCCATACAATCAATGTGTGAAGGTTGTGTTTAATGTGGTTATATCAGCAGTTTATTTGGCTTGGAGTCTGACGAAGGGATTGCACCTGGCTGTCAGCCGAGGTTGTTGGCCCCCCGCGTGGATATCATAAACAGGGAAAAGAGAGATGGAGTGGAGTGGAGGACGGATGCCGTGAACATCTGATGCAAAAAGGAAGTAGTGAGTGCGATTTTTAGAGTCATGGACAGAACCTGTTCGCCTAGGTTTGGTTAATGGTGAGGGGATTGTCTGTAACTTTTCCTCCAGAATCTTTGTTTGGAACATCAATAATGACAGTTATTACATATTATTGTTACTACTACTAGTAATCATCATCATCATCATATTTAAGGGTGCTCTCAGCACCTTAGCAGAGGTGAGTATTATGAAATTCAGGCCTGTACTTACACTAAAATATTACACAGATGCACAGATTGCACAGATTTGTAGATTACTTTACAGCTTGTCAGAAATGTAGACATGTACGGGTGTACAGTATTGCAGCTATCGCAGCACTCTGACACAGGACATTGGCTCCACACCCAGAGCAGAAAGTGTGTGTGTGTGCATTTTATGGCCCCTTTGGCTGGGGGGAGCATCCGTGCCCCTGCGTTAATCATAATGAAAGCACGGCGCAGCCATGAGAGCAAACTGTACATCACCTGATTACTGCTGATTAAACAGCTCTGAGAACGGCCAGCCCCAAACATTCCACAGAACATCTCCGAACACCATTACTAAGCACAGCCAGTTATCTCTCCTCTGCATGCTTCTTAGCAAGGCCCAAACGCATACACACAGGCACAGACAGACAGACAGAAAGACACACACACACACACACACACAATGTATCCTGAGCCTTGTTAAAAATGACGTATTTCAGAATGTTTTGAAATGTATTTCGCATCAGCATAACTACGTTGTCAAACTGATATTGAATATATTAGTTAATACACACCCATTAAAACATATTTTGAAAATACTGCGACACAGTTTATCACTTCCGCGACCTAAAATATATCTGAAATGATATTTCTTAAAACACTCTGTGCCTTCATTAGGCTTCTTTCTCAGATGCACTTTGTGCTTGTTCTCTGTAAGTCGCTCTGGGTAAGAGCATCTGCTAAATGACAAATGGGAATGGAAATGTCAGTGTGCTTTAACCTGGCCCAGCAATGAATATGAATTTCCTGTGTACTGTCATTAATATCACTGAACCGTGCCCACGGCCCAAATAATAATGAGAAAAGAATAACAGAAGTTGCTTTACTGTTGGGTGACAGATTAAAAATGTAAAATTAGATCAATTCGGAAACTGAATCTGTTCCCCTTGTTGCTTCACAACGATTGCAGAATTGGAAAGACACTGAAGCTATCTCTTATTTTGTGCAGTAAGTTGCCTTCTTTCAATGAGCATCCATAATTTCACGCTCCCTTCCGCCCCCCCTTTCCTCCATCTCATTGATACAATGACCCCCTCCCTTCTTCCTCTCTCTCCTCAGATAGCCTCTCTGCTGTGAAGCTGCTTGCACCAAAATAATGAAAAAGAAGTACTGCCCCAGGCAAAAGAACTTCCTGTCATTCTGAGATGAAGCAGAATCACACACAGGAAGAATAACTTGCACACAGGTAGAAAAATCACACACGGGCAGAATCACACACAGGTAGAGAAAATCACACACAGACAGAATCACACACAGGTAGAGAAAATCACACACAGACAGAATCACACACATGTAGAAAAATCACACACAGGCAGAATAAATCACACACAGGGAGACAAAATCATACCCAGGGTGAATCACAATCACAAGCAAAATCACAAAGGCCGATTAAATCACACAAGCAAAATAACACACACGTAGAATAAATCACACACAGGCAGAATAAATAACACGGACAGAACAGATCACACAGAGAATCACACACTGGCAGAACAAACCACACACCTGTTGAATCATACATGTAGAATTACCCACAGGTAGAATCTCCACAGGTATAATGTAATGTTTCAGAGGGTGACCATCCCATACCTTTCTCTTGACCACATCTCCTCTGCACAGTCTTACAAACACACACACACACACACACACACACACGCACGTGCACACACACACGCACACGCACACACACAGAAACACACCCACCCACACTCTCAAAAACACACAAATAAATACTATCAAGGCACTATCTTTCTCTCTTACACAAACATACACGCAGCACACACACATGCACACATGTGGTGAGTTATGTCTGATTACATGTATTTCTAGGTGCATTTACATGCATTTCTTTGTGTTATACACATTTGTATGTGTACATTGTTAGATATTATTATTAATGCGCCAGACTATTAAGTAGAGATTCAAATATGATACAAAGCAAATTTCTGTGCACAACAGATGACAAGGAAATCTGATCTAATCTGATCTAGTGCACAAAAATACACACACACACACACACACACACACATACATACAGCATTTTCTCTGTCATGCATACGCACATCGAAACACATTCATTCATGCGGACTCAAAATCTCATAAGGACATCTCTCCCTGGTACAGTCACACACAACAACATACTCACACATACCAGATGCAGCCAGGTCTGAACACGCACTCTCTTTGAATAGCAGTTCCAAGAACCCTATTAAAATTCAAAGAGTGAGATATTGCCTGTCAGTTTTTTTTGCACCATGCAGAGCCTAGTGGGTGTCATAAATGGTCTCTACTGAAAGCTGAGGGCTTGTTCTCCCAGATTAAAGTGTTTGGACCTTGCCTCAATATTATTTTATTTCCAAGTTTAGTGTCAGCAACCACACGTTACAGCTTTCATCTCTCAGAGTCTCATAAGATATAGCTTACTGTTACACACACACACGCACACACACACAGACACACACGCACACGCGCACACACACGCACACACACGCACACGCACACACACAAACACACACACACACAGCAGCCACAGGCACTGGGCTTTGGCATTATTTCCAGTTACAGACTGGGATAGTGTGATGCTGCCCTTGTGCTTCTCATGAGCATTTCATTACTGCTATTTTTAAATGGCTCAAATTGCTCTTCAATGGCCCAAATGTTGTGTGCCCCACAGTAGCTGTAAAATATCAGAAACAGTATTAACCAGGCTACCCTTCTATGGTGCTTCCATCTTTGGCTACTCGGGTTCTGTGGATGAGCTGGACCTCGTTTGGTCTCTCCTTCACTGTTTCAACAGTGGATATTTCTGTCTGTTCTCACCTCTGCACTGCAGGTATCTCAAGTACTACACACAACACACAATATCTGTGTAGATGACATCTACTCACATATATTACAAATACATTTATGGTATGTTGCGTCCAGTGTCATTTTTTGGGTCAATGGGGATTTCTGTGGGATTAAGCCAGCCAATAAACCAGATGACATGCACTTTTACTTAACATTAGCCCCAGAGAAAACATGACAATATAAAACACTTCAACAAGGAAAAAAAATTCTGTTGAACTCTAAGAACAATGATCTTGAACTGATACAGACCCATTTTACTAAATAGATCATGAACAATTTGTTTGTATAATAGATGCCAGTAATAAGGACAATAAATGTATAACATGATCACTATTACTGCAAAGAATACATATAACTTATTCAGCTAAATTGTACCCTGCCAGATTAACACTTGTTATAAAATATATCAAACAAACAATAAACCAATCAGTGGCCAAACAGAAGACATAATTATTGGGTGTTAATTGTTCCTATGGTGATCGATTCAGAAGAGCCTTAATAAGATGTTTATTGACGATTCTCATTGGTGAAATAATTTATTGTTCAGACCCTGATTTGAAGGTTTCCTCATTTGTTTATCTGTGTATTTACAAAAAAATGTGTTATACATTTCACTTGCTAATTTAAAAGGTATTTTCAATGTTATGCAGTAGGTCATGGTTAAAATCAGACTGCCAACCTATGGCAGCCAATCAGAAGCGAGAAATCAAATACAAAGTTCTGTGTATGTACAGTGTGTGGTTTCTGGTTAGTGGATGGATCATTGTTTTGATTCTAACTATCTAAACCCTGGATTCAAACTAGTGTATATACTACAGAGATGCATAGTTATACCCTGGTGGAGGACACTGAATCGTCACTGAATCTTTCTCTCCGTCTCCCTCTCTCTCATTCTCAGTCTTGCTTCCTGTCTGTCTCTCTCATTCTGTATCTCTCTCTAGTCTCTCTGTCACTGTTATTGATTCCCATTCTCCCTCTGTCTCCCTCTGTCTCTGTCTGTTGTTTGTCCCTCTGTTTCTAACTTATCAAACACAAACAGGCGCACACTTTCACACTTATGCATGCCTGTACACACTGAAACACACACAAGGCAATTCACCTGTCTCTCTCCTACAGAAGTTCTGCTGGCACACCCCCCCCCCCCCCCCGCCCCCCGCATAAAGGTAACATTTAATGAAAAATTAAAATCAATGTTATGTATGTGAGAAATATTTCTCATGTGAATTTTCACTGCATTATATATAAATGCTCTTCCGAACTCTTTATATAAACTGATTGTAGGTTGGTGTGTTTCAACACACACACACACACACACACACACACACAGAGCGAGAGACAGAGAGAGAGAGAGAGAGATACACACATGTACTACATGTGTGTATGTATGTGCGTTGTTGTGGTGTGTGGGTGTACGTGTGCTTGTGTGTATGTGTGCGTTTATGCACACATGTCCCATAACAGCACACCTATCTGGAGTTTTAATTGAGAGATTAAAAATCCAACTAGGGGAATAAAAATCAATTAATCCCCCCAAATTGCCTCCCTCTAAAACATGCAAACTTCAGCAACATTTGCGCTGAGAGTTAAGGCTGTGAGGCGAGACTGGCCTGACAGGAAAGCGTTTTCCGCCTCTGTACGCTGTATTAAACAGCCTCAGCTATCCCAATCATAACTGTGCGCCAGTCTTTCGTTCAGCTGCACAATACAGCAGCAACAACATTTAACAGGATAGTTACCACATTTAAACACTAAGCAAGATTTACAATCACATACCACAACACTAAAATTAAGCAACAACATTTAGCAGGATCGTTACCGCATTTAAACACTAGGCAATATTTACAATCACATACCACAACACTACAATTATTAAAAGATAAGATAATTTACAGAGATTTGGTAATGCACTTTCAGTTTCAGTTTCAGTACAACCTTCTCTCCCTAACACTCTACTTGAAACTGTGCCCCTCTCACCCCCAAAAAGACGCCTTCAGAAAACCTGTCTATCTATAAGGCTTCAGCTTGAACAAACACAACTCAAACACTTCCATGGAAAAAAGAAATAAAGTAAAAAAAAATGGCAGCTACTGAAAACGCAATAATGCCTGCAATTCTTGACCGTGACAATCATAATTACCACAATACTAATTATGTTTTAAGTAGCGCTTACACAGTCCTGTTAAAACCCAGGACTATGCCAATTTCAAATCACTGGAAATGACTATTTACTTGCCTGTCTCTCTAACCAGTCTGCCCCCCTTTTCCCTCGCTCCCTGCCCCTCCTCCCCTCCCTCTCTCTCCTAAACTGCCTCAGGCAGAATGATTAATTTGTGGCTATTGATTCCTCCTCTTGAGCTGAAAAAGCAAGAGAGGGAGACGGGGAGAGATAGAGAGAAAGAGAGAGAGACAGAGAGAGAGAGAGAGAGGGGGAATGCATCCAGTATTCTATGTAGTGCCTCTATGCAGTTCTTTTTTTCTGATCCTTAATGTAGAAAAAAAAAGCCAATGGTTGCAGTCTGGATGCGTCAAACCACCTCCCTCTCCCTCTCTCTCTTCCCTTTCCTCTCTCCAGCGATTGGCAGTTTACTCAGTGTCCACATGTCATTTCTTCCCTTGCTGCTACCAAAAAGGATAGAGAGAGAGACAGAGAGAGAGAGAGGGGGGAGGGATAGATAGCCGGGCGGGCAGAGGAATTTATTCTGTCATGCTTCTGTTCGTTAAGTCTATTCCATGGATCTGAACGTTTTAGCTCGCTTTCCTCGCGACGGCTCCTCGACGAAAAAGCCCACCCGTATCTTCCCTTTGCTCTCGAAATCCAGCGAGCTCAGCCGCTGTCGTTCCCTCTCTGCCTGCAAGCTCAACCGTTCCCATCTTCAAAGACGTGGCTGATATTCTCTTAGCCGTGAAATGCTGCCTTAAAAAAAGTGCTCCTGCCCGACGCTCTCCTCCTTCTCCTTCTCGCTCCCTTTCTCTATTTCGCCAATCACCGCGTTACGTTTCTGTGCGTCCGCAACTGGTGACGGCATCTCCTCAGCGGAGCGGAGTCCGGAGGAGACAAACGGCAGCCTCACTTCTGCTCCCCTGCATGCATCCCAGAGGCTCAGCCGTAAGTCATACTGACAAATCGTGTGAGGCCTCTGACAGCACCAGTCCTCCGCAGAGGAAATGGCATGGCCCAGAAATCAAACGATTACACCATGAGAATCAAGATGGCTCCTGGAGGCGGCACGCTTTTATTTTTCCTCTCTAATTCCAGAACCACACCTGACTGTCAGTTAACCTCGCGCTCAGCCCCAGAACAGCCAACGAAACCTGAATGAGTGATAGAAACAGGAACCAGACACATGCAGGAAAAGGTCAGGGTACGGCGCGCCATTGTTGCCGAGGCGACAATTGCTCATCTGACTCCAGGTCAAGCGTGATTATGTAATCTGTAATTGACACAGTCTAGTAATTATTTCAATTAGGAATGTGTCATACTTAATGTCGCGCTTCCTGGTTAGTCTCGGATCTGCTGAGGGGGGCCTGTTTTGAGTAAACACACGATGCAGAATCCAGATCCGGAGCACTGTAGTGGGTTTTGGTCTCACTGTGAGCTGAATGAAAAGGCAATAAGACTGTACCTCAGACCAATAGCGCCATTGGTACTGATGTATGTGACACTTATAGCCAAAATCTGCGATGCTTCTTGCTACAGTGCATTTCAAGTGTTGCAATCAGTCAAGCTGCTCAAGACATGGACTTTTGCACAACTTGTAATGCCAACTGCAAGGCACATAAACAGTAGGTGCCACTATTAAAATTTTTGCTGCAACTTTTGCTTGAAACTCACATTCTTCTAGCACCATGGTGGACACTGATCTAATGCTATTATTAGCAGTCGTTATCCACTGATGCTTGAAATAATGAACAAATTCCATAGTGCACCACCTTTGCCATATGTAGTGTATGCATGTATATTAATGTTTATTTATTTGTATTTATTTATTTATTTCTAAAATGACAAACCAGGTCAGAACTCAAAGCTAGAATTATACTAGAAAAATTAGAGACTATGCTGCTGTTTCAGTGTTTCACACCACAGTTTTCAAGTTCAAGTATGCTGTGGCGACGCTTGAGAAAAACTGGATGATCCTAACGATGACGCTAGTGCTTCACCAGCACTGTTTCCAAAACAGTTGGCGGGCGGAATCTTTGTGAGAGCGCAGAGTGCTGGAGAAGGGTTCTTCAGACGCCTGTTAATTGAAGTGGGTCCAATCACTCATCAGCATCCAGCAGCGGTCTAATGACACTCTGCTGTCTGAACCCTGAGAAGCGACACGTGAACCCCCCTGCCTGAAACGATGTCTTACAGAGTCAGAAAACGAGCCCCGGTTCGCTAATGTGGGAGGGACGTGAAATGAAACAGAACATCAAACGCACATATGAAACTGTGCCCCTCAGCAGCGTGAAGCACACTCCACTGCATCAGACCTGTAGCCGTTGCTGGCATGTGTTTCAATACAAAGGCTCGTCTCTGTGCCCAGCATGTGCCAATAATAGTGTTCGGATGAGGCCGTCTAAAATAAGATAAGGACAAGGCGATGACCGCAAATTTAACACAATGAGCCCTAAAAAGATGGCGTAATTCAGGTAAAATTGAAAACTCACAAACACTTCAGTGTCTTTCTTTAGTTAGGCATTCATTTTGAGATGAAATTACACATTTTTGCTGCAGACTATTAAATTCCTCTGCACACAACACTAGGGTGCAACTTCATTGTTAAGGTTTTATTAAATGAAAGGTAATCAATTCGTTCTGTGTTGGAAGTGGCACATACAATATCGTAGCAGAGAATATTTGTGTTGGTTAAGCCCTAGAACATGGGATGTTTCACTCACAGCACCCGGCATGTTACTCTGTGTTCTTATATAGGCCTACAGTATAGAGGCATATGTCACCATATATGGGGTATGTCACCATATATACCTATACACTATAAAGGACAATAGTGTTGGGTATTATGCCATATGCTATATTGTCATTTTTATTTGAAAACGTAACAATTGTTTGGAACTGTGAGTATGCTGAAATGGTGCCAGACTTTCTTTTGCATTTGTCCTCCTGAACCTTTTCACAGTCTAATTGATTTAAAATTATAAATAAGGTGAGTAGAATACATCATAGTTTAATGAAACACCATGAATAGATTACAGGGAAATTATATATTGGCAATGGCTCAAATTCTAAGCCTATTACACTACAGAATTAAAATAGAACATAGGCACAGTATTGTAACAATTATTACATTTTAAGGTTTGATCGTCACATTGTTTCACTATTTGTGACAAGTGGAAAATGTCTGTTTTCACATTAAGTTAGGCATTAATAACGCAGAGTTACAATGCCACCATAATATAGAAATTGCAATTTTTACGTGAAAACGTCATCATTGTATTGATTCAATGCAAAATATTATAACAATGGCAGCAAAGCACCATCTATTTCACAGCTCACTTCGGTTGTATCAGGCTCAGGACAATGTATGACTAAATTCACATTGCATGAATGTTTCATCACTAATTTTACATCATAATGTTTGACAACAGCTATAAAATTCTACATATTTTTGTCTTCACAAGTAAGTTATGGTTGGAGGAATATATGCCACAGCACCACAAATGAGCCATGACCGCTACCATTTAAAAAATTCACATTTACCTGGAAGATGTAGTATTGTGGGTGTTCCCAATATTGTCCTCTATGTCATTCTGGGTAAGTCAGAATGCTAAATAAACAAATTAATACATGCGATACAAGTGTGAGTGCCTAAATGCCTAATATGGATATCTGGAAATACCAGTACCAGTACCAGGAAATAACAGTTTTATCAGGACATTCTTCTAATTCTACTGATAACACATCTAAATTGCAAAGCAATGCTTAGATTGACCCTTTCCTGTAAGCTGTGTCTCCTGATGCAGGTGGTGCAAAGGGGGTTCTGCAAGGGACTGGTGTTCAAAGGGCTTACTGTCATTGAACGTCAGTCTGCGAATTCATGAACTGCCCTGGGCCTCTGTTTCCTCCACTTTACATGACCCACACATGCGGGATGTGGTGTTTCACACTGTAGACTCAAACCCTGGCTCACTCAGTGTCAGAATATAACCAATGACAGTACAACCAGCTCACAACTTCCAGTGAAATGCAGGGACAGTATATTGCAGTCTTTTCTCAAACATTTAAACACATTTCCTAAAACTGTCCATATACACTGATACTCACACACACAGACACACGCAGAAGCAGACACACATACAAATGCGCACACACACACAGACACACACACACACACACATGCGCACACACAAACGCATACACACATGCATACACATGTACACACAAACACATATGTGCAAACACTTGGACAAGCATACAAAATACTGTAATGGTTTGCAAACATTGACTTATAAAACTTATAAAAATATAATTGTCTAAAAATAGCAAATACTAACATGTTTGCATGAGTCTGCTTACCATAGCTAGGGACAATAAATTCAAAACATAAACAATGTTGTTTATGTAAATGGATCCATACATTTTCATTACCAAGGCAATGAGGAAATGCTACCCAATGCTATCCAGCTACTGGTGCAGATGGATATGTGAAAACGGCCATCTGTGTCAAAGTGAATAATTTCTTTGTCTCAAGACCCCTGAAAAAAGGACAGATGGCAGATCTCAAAGAGACACACCCATAGTATGAACAGAAGTCACCTGCTGATGGTGTATTCAAAAGACAGGTAGATAAAAGCTCTGTTTGGGTTCGCAAAGGGAACGGCATTGTGGGAGGAACACCGGCGAGAACACAACATGCGCGCTCCAAACCGCTTCCGCACAGAGCTTCAGAGCAGCGGAGCAGATGTTCAGCCCCGGCTCTTCCAGAACTGTCTCTTCAGGCGGAACGAAACGCTTGTCCTGTGGACGCAGAGCATGTACACCCGCAGCTATGCTGTGTACATGCCTGTGGTGGGACTGTGCCACACTGAGAAACAGCATCACACATCTATAGGGACAAGTCATCAGCGCTGATCCAGGCTGGAAGACAGCTAGACTCTTCTTCTCTCGCAGTAAGAGCTCCAGCTTTCCTGTCTCTTGCGGCTCTGTCTCTCCCCTCCTAAAGCTGGGCTCTCACCTGTGGGTCCCAGTTTTCATCACCCGGATCTGACAGACGAATGGGAAGTTCTGCAAAGCTGCCTTTGCACATATCAGGTGTGAAGAAAGACGAAAAAAAAAAAAAGACTGTGGGCGGGCTGAGCCAAACACATTGTCATTGTGACAAGTCTCCTGAGATTTCTGTCAAATGTGGCCATTTTCTTTGATGATTTGTATTTTTTTTTGTTGGCAAAAATGTGTTTCAGTTCTGCAGTGCGTGCTGTGAAGGATATGTAAACTTACATTTTCCAGACAATCATATGGTTATGGTTTTGCTTTTTTAATGCTTTGGATCACAATATTAGATTTCATGATTATGATTGAACAATTCATAAACACTATAAATGCAATCTCATTCTGTAACCTCTTTACACTAGGAATAAGAGCCAGCCATGTTATGACCTGGTAGGCCTCTTTTGACTGATGACTGAAACTAAATGTATTTGGGCTTGGTTAGTACTTCTATTGAAGACATCCAGAGCAACTTAAGTTGCTGCTGGAAGTAGTTTTAATGGGCCAGTGTGGGGCAGTCTTCTATCTGTAATAAATCAAAAAATACCCCAAAGGTGCCCTCCAGTGATGGCGTGATGGGGAAAGGAGGGCTGGAGAAAGTGTCATCTTTCCAATTACATTTTACACAGAGATCCCGATTCACTGATGTCATCATTAAACACCCAGTGGCACCTATCACAATGAGTACTGCGGGCCCGAGTATGCTGGAAGAATGCACAATCAGGCTATTTCAATCTGGTCATCTCATCATCACCCAGTTTAACTGGTTAAACACCTCCGACCTCTTCTCCTGTAGTAAGCAGTCTGCCATAAAATGGCTGCCACGAATCACCCAGGTGAACGCTATACATTGGAGATGAGTAACTTCCCCTCACTGTAAACCAATCTGAGATCCATGAAACCTGCTCTATAAATGCTAATAGCTGGATTAAAAGCTAAATAGCTGAAGTGATACAGAAGCAAGTACTGCCTGACACCTTGCTTGATAGTTAAAGAGCGAGGGTCCATCCAGGATTTGAATCTTCAACACTCACATACGGATTCCTGTGACCTACCCACTATTTCACGCTTCTTTCTGGCCTGAAAACAGCTGTGACATCATACATTTACTGCTCAATTAATGCATATGAAGATGGTGCTCTGGGAGACTTCAAGACAATGCTATCACATCAATGCATGGCTGAATAACAGAATGAAATGGGGGGGGTGGGGGATAGGACCTCTATTCATATGAGGATTCCCTCTCTGCTGTCTGTTAAAGCTTGCAGTCTGCAGGCCTGCAGCCAGATCTCTTCCAGTCTATCCATCTGCATGGAGCTGCTTGTGCCTGCAAAATGTGCGATAATTACTCTCTTTAATTGATCTGTTCACATGCGTGAATGTGTGTGACTGCATATGGCATTGCTTAAGACTGTGCTCATGTATGTCTATGTGCAATTAAGTGTGTATGTGTGTGTTTATACATGCATTTGAAATCTGCCTGGGTGTGTATGTGCATGTGTGTGTGGTTGCCTGCCTTCATGTGACTTTGTGTCACAATGTGTTAGTCCATGTGTGCATGTTTATATGTGTTAATGTGTGTGCATGCAAGTGGTTGTGTATGTGTGTGTGTGTGTGTGTGTGTGTGTGTGTGTGTGGGGGGGGGGGGTCTGTGCCTGCATGGCATTTTGTATCAGGATGTGCTGCTGTATGTTTGTGTATATGTCCACTTGTTTGTGCATTTGCATGTATATTAGTGTGTTCCTGGGAGTGTGCATGTATGTGTATGTGGATTTATGTGTGCATGTGCGTATTACTGCGTGTATATGTATAGTGTTAATGTATGTGTGTGGGGGTATGAGTGTTAATGAATGAATGTGTGTATGTGTGAGTGTACAGGTCTGTGAGCATGTGTGCCCATAATGTGTGTGTAACCATGCATACCTGCATTTATATGTGTCCCTGTGCATTCGTCCATGCAGGCATGTGTATATGTGTGCCCCACTTGACAGGATGTGTGCTTCTCTGATGAATCCTTATGTCCTGGAAAGTGATCTGAGAGTGTGAGAAAGGAAGCCACGCTGCTCCACATTAAAAATTCATTTATTTCTCATGGCACTGGGAGAAAATAACCTGGTGCTTACAGTCATTGTATCAGGAATCCAGCACAGGATAGAAACGGAGTAAGGGGGCCTGGGGAAGCTGGGAGAGAAGAATTCAGTTCTATACCCATTACATCAGCTGCATTTGCCATGATATACAGAAGCGCATCATCAGTATCCTAAGATTACATCACACTCATCCGGACCAGATGGCAACCTTACCCATAAATGCAATGTCAGTATCTTAAAATGACATTGTCATTATCTTGACTGAAGCATGACCCTTTCCGGAACTGCAGCGTAAGTATCCTGCAATTACATCATCTTCACATAAAGGAGAACTGCATTGTCAGATACTTAAAATTACATAATCGTTATCTTGACTGAATCACAGCCTTATCCGTAGCTGAGTTGTCAGTAGCTGAAGATTACATCATTTTCATACGGACAAACTCAGCTAATAATCCATGTTTAATAGTCAACTTTATCTGAGGAAATAATCTGCATTTGGACAGGAGTATAATGTGGATTTGACATCATATGTAGAGCTCTTTTTATGGAGAACAGTTCTGCATAATCCTCCAGCTCTGGTTCCTCTCCTCCTCAAACATGTTATATGATTAACTTACTTCAACACACATTACCAGTTTGCACAGCAATATTGAATTTTCTTCACTCTTGGAAGTATTTACCATGAAATTACCCTTGACAAAAGAGGCCAAACTTAATAGTCAAATTTTGACCTTCTAAATGATAGTAAAATTTGATGTCCTATTAATCAAATACAGAGAAAACACAGATGCATTGAATAGCATATGTGTGGTGTTTTTACCACAAATTACGTTATGGGTACAGTACTAATCTACAGTACCAATGTCAATACTCTATTTCACATTGGCATTTCATGACATAATTCACCATAAATAAATGAATTGCTAGTGTGTCCACTACTGACTGGGGTCATGACAAAGGCTGTTACAATAATCAGATAAAAAGTGCTGGGTTGATTAGTGAGATAAACTGTGATTTAGTTAGTTGTGTATGTGTAGTAACAGACACTATCTGCCCTTTAACAAAAAGTGTGACTGTATGCTAATGGAGTGAGCATTTTTTCTCCATTTTGTACTTTGCATTTTATTTCGAGTGTATTTTTTTTTTTTTTACAATGGACTGACACCATCTGTGCTGCTCTAAAGTGTTCAAAATATAGAAACCCCTTCAGTTGATCCTTGAAAAGAATCCATCATCAGCATTGCTATTATTCCTCCAGAGCGTTTCAGTGCAGTAACCTTGGCACCGAGATGGGAGTCTGGGTGAAGGATGGAGACTGACAGGCGTGCAGGTTTAACAGGTAGACTGTACCTTTACCGCACTGCTTTGTTTTATCAACAGGAATGTCTGCCCTGACAGGAGGGCGGGCCTGGGAGAGCCGCACACACACACACACACACACACACAGCCATCTGAGCTGCCCAGGAGGACGGCCAAAGAGACGGGGGCAGAGACACGGATCTGGACACACTGTCACCTCTCCTGACCCCTGTCGGACCGCTGCCAAACAACAGCATCTCCATACAGGTCTCACCTCTTTCCAGCAAAATGTGAACACAGAGAGCTACGATAACTTTGGTATGAAAAATAATATTCTGTTGCCTGACAAGCATAACTGTGATGTAATGCTCTATATATATATATAAAAAAAAACATCCTGTCATTTATTTTTTTTTACGCTGTAACAGGATCGCAGTAAGCACCAAGGTGAGATCCTGCATCTTTGCTCTGGGTGACATCTCTCATTAACTTTATTTATAAATGCAATTAGCCAGCGTCCCACCCTTCATGTGGCTAAATAAAAGGAGGCAGGAGGACATCAGTCTCAACTGCCATCAAAGCTACCCCAGACATGACTCATGGTACTGAACCAGGTCTAAATTTGACCTTTAACCTATTTGCTGTTATCTCGCTACAGATGGTAGCTGGGGACAACAGTCTCCTATTTCAAACAGCCTTTATCATTCATCACCAACAGATAAATCAATGCACAGAATCAGCCTAATGGGATGGTCATGTGGTCCCCACACTCTCAGAATGGCGAGGGGTTTTTGGTCGAATTTCCAGTTTCATTGCATTGCACTCCAGGTCTCCCACAGGGAAAACCCCAATGATATACGTGCATTACATAACATGTTATATAATGTTGAAAATTCACTGCTCCCTACAGTTGTGCATTCCACCTACTATAAAATGGTTCTACACTGGGTATCTCTGAGTCACATCAACATAACAGGCATCGCTAATGCGTGGATGCTATTCATGCAGCGGAACAGAATGGAATTAAACAGCATAAGGGAGGTATCGTATGAATGATGGTGAATTGTCACTCCCCATGTAGTAATTTTATTGGGGCGCCAACCTATGATACATTTAAACACTTCACACTATGAACTAAGATAAAGGTCCGGGAGCTTATACAGACACACACACACGCACACACATGCACGCACACAAACACACACACACACATACACACACCCACAATGGTGGCATATTCAGCTGGTCCATCCACGCAAAATGCAACATATTCATATCTTTTGCCATTTCATGAAACGTTGCACATATCCATTGTATTAAATTTGATGTATGTAACACTAATTTCATTATGTCACATCCGCTTCAATATTTACAATTCCTAATTTCCCTGTGTCACACTCCACTCCTGGAACGTCACATCCAATTCATTACGTGTCACATTCACACAGCTGCAATCTCTGTCTGAAGGACTTCCAACAGCTTCCTCGGCTTGTTCAGAGTCTCAAACAAGACCATAATATCCTTGCGCTTCTTCTTTGCTGATACAAGATGTATCAGGAATTGCCTTGAATACTCCTAGATCTTAAACTTCAGCTTTAATTTCCAAGTACAGTATAACTCCTCTGTACAGTACAAGCCTGCAGTGCATTTGGAAAATTACAAATATTCCAGTCTTCCCTGGGTATCATTCATTTGAAAACAGACCTGCAAGTACTTGGAACACATGGCGCGGACAACAGAAGTACTGTGCTCTTAGCAGATTGAATGCAGTACATATTTAGATAATACTTTGTCTTTCCCTGGGTGAGGCAATCAGGAATGACATGACTCACACACACAAGAGAGAGATGTCTTTGACTCACTTGTCCTTTCTAATGTGTGTCCTGTCTCCTTTTCACCCCTCTGTGCGTCCTCTCTTCATCTGTAAGCCCTGTCCTTCTCTGGACCCTGTGTTCCTCCCTGCCCTCTGCCTGCCCTGTCTTCATCTGTGCGTGCCCAGTCTCCCCATCTGTGCCCTCTCCGTGCCTCTTCCAGTCTGCCTTACGCAGTAGGGAGCTCTGGAATCGGTGCAGCGGGCCCGCGTTTTAGCCCCTGCTGCATTCGGGATTGGGAGCCAAGCTGTCAGCACCTTTCCCACCAGGTGCTAAACGTTATCCTCAGACGTGGAAACAGGCTCTGCCCTCTTCCCCGCCGCGCCCGAGTCCCACGGGGCTCAGGACAACAGCACCGCCCACTACGTGTAGAGTCACGCCCACTGCATCAGGAGCTCTGCCCACTCTGCCCAGAATCCCCGCCCCCTATATAAAGATCCACACCTGCTATACTGGCAGTCCCACCCACTCTACCAGCAGCACCGTTCTCTATACCAGGATTCCTGCCCACTCTTCTTCATTCCCATGCTGAAGAGGAGAGTGACACTGCCCACGCTGCCTCGGTTCAGCCAGGCTTTGGGGCAGGATCATTGCCTGGCTAGATGGCCATCTGGACTTCATAAACCAAACTTTGCCTCAAAGCTAATGACATATAGTTGCATTTAGAACTTGTCCCATCATACAAGAGAGTATTGCATTGTTGTAAAATGGCACAAATAATTTATTGAAAACAAAAAAGATGTATGCATTGATTGACAGCCATTGTTAAGTGTGTGAAAGTGCAGCTGGGATAATTGCTAAGCATTTGATTCATAGACTGCCCATTGATTTTTTTGTGTACAATTATGCTAATTACTTTAAATTGTAACTAAAATTACCCCGGTGTAATTGTTATGGCTCGACATAATCTCATTGTAATTCACTCTCAAACCTGTGCTAAGATTTAGAATTTTAAATTCAAAGGACTTAATTTGTCACTGGAGAACAACAGTATGTTTGAAAGAGCTGAAAACATTACTACAACACTAAATGTCCTCCATCCTTATAAATTCAACCTCATTGCACAATTCCCCCCTATATGATTGATGCTTTGGCTCCGTAGTTTGACAGCTCTGTGAGTCGACAGCGTCTTTAAATGTAAGCTTTGATTGAGACACCGCTATGGTCAGTGGACACAGTGGACTGTTCTGGGATCATTGCTTCTGCGGCTATGGTGAGCGCTCACACAGGCCGCAATGTATTCCGTATTGATTTGTTCTGTAGGATAAAGATAGATCGTAACAGATCCTAAAAATAAAGCATTAGCTGATCGTGGCTTATGTCATATTCTAATAAAAGGCCATATATTACACCCAGCGAGTGCATCTCTCTGTTGACAACGCTGACATTGGTCGTTTTGATGCGTGTCCCTTTTTTAAATTTATCGCTTTTACAGTCGTGCTGTCAAAGGAACACTCGTAATAAAGTATTTACGGGAGAAGGCGATCAAAGTTGAAAGCAAATCACGCATAGATCAAAACCATCAGCGGTGTTAATCATACAATAAAACCATTAGAGCACTATTTACCCAACCCAGTGGAGGTGCCCCTGCTCAGGGAGAGAATGCTAATTGTCTAGCAAGCAGGCCAATGGGAAAGCGTGCTGCCTCCACCAATCTACACATAGGCTGAGAAGCCCTTGCACCAGGCAGTGTGGAATTCACAAACATAGGAAGTGACATAAACCAGGCAGAGTGAACTGCAGCATTATGAAGGAGAATTTAGTGAAGACTGGACCGTGTTCTTCACACAGACATAGTTCTACGATTATAACGTATAGGGAGGGGAATGAAGTGAGTGGGAAGCAACATCATTACAGCAGAATGTAATGACTGGGCTGGTATAAGTGCTACAGTGGGACAGAGCGAGTGGGCAAAAATTTCAGTCAAATAAAACATGATTGGACTCTAATACCAAGGGAACAGAATACAGGGATTGGGTTTCCTCAGTACAGCACAATACCAGCTGTCTGTCTGTCATTTCCTCATGCTCTTCTGTTAAAGTCCTCATCTATTCGGAGTCTACTAGTCTCTCTCCCTCCCCGTCTGCTAAAAGTAGGGTTACTCCTTACCAGGTCAAGCAATGTATTCTACAGCCCGAACCTTGCCCAAGACTTATTCCTGTCCTTCTCCTTCACTGAACTTTTTCCTTATTCACCACATCCTCTTAAAAAGGAACACAGAATTCTGCTGCTTGGCTGGACTCCTCTCTTCCTCTCCGCTGCCATGCCATGCTGTTCTCTGGCTCTGTTTCTCCTCCAGTTCACATCCAAACCCTTGCTCTTGCTTATGGCTGCATTAACCTTCCCTCATCTTCAATCTACCGTTTCGTCCTGCACTCCCACTCACCCACTGAGATCGCCGTGTGGAGGCAGGATCTCTCTGCCATCGCTTCGCTGTCCTGTTTTACTCCATCCCATTCTATGCTTTAGCTCACCAATAGTAAAACAGACCTCACAACAGCATTAGAACTGCACAGTCTCTCATTACCTTCAGATTACTCCTAAAGAGAAACTACTTTAAAAAAACAGTCACTTCTCTCAATTCAGTATTTTCGCACGATTCAATATTTCTTTTTTTCGATTTTCAGTTTTCTTCGATATTTCTTAGATATCGTGTAAAATGTCTCATGTCAACTTGGGCAAGGGCATCTGCTGAAATAACATTAAAGGACATTCAAATTTCATGTGGAAATTCATATAATATCATTATAATGTCTTTATATGAGTTCACTACAGCAATATGACAGCAAAATTTCACCACACAGCCATCTGTAGAATGTTTTGCATGTGAGAAACGACATTTGGAAATACTTCAGGCCTTTTCCAGCCACTCTGATAAACTTATCTGGATTCTCTAAAATATTGTCCATGTGGGATCGAAGCTTGTTTATTTCATTGTCATTTTTGGGATAATGCCCCCATGTAATCCCCTCAATGCGGGTGTGTGTACAGTGAAGCGGTATCATAATGCTGTGTAAAGCCAGCTTACGCCCAGGTCATTAGCTTGACTGACCCGTGCCAGCTGGATAATCCTTATCTGATGTGTAAGATACTAATCCTGTAGCTCAGTGGCAAACACAAACACAAATACACACACACACACACACACAAACACACACACACACACACACACACACACACACACAAACATATGCATGTGTGTGTGCACATGCGTGTGTGTGTGTGTGTGTGCGTGTGTCTATTTGTGTTTGTGTGTTTGTGTGTGTGTGTGTATGTGCGTGTGTTTGTCTGTGTGTGTGTACCACCCTTCACATTTTGAACTTCCACATAGACAAAGGTGCTCAAAAAACTCTGACCTTCCATATTGTTCAAGACATCCCGTTTATCTAAGAAAAACAAACTGGATAATATTCATCAACTGTTTGTGAGGCACATAACAGTAGGATTTTCTGAATGCGATGCATGAAATGTGAAAAGTCTCCCTCAGAAGTACCACATATTCTGCACGTCCAAGTGTTGTTTCAGTTAAATAACATATATCCATGAGAGGTAAAAACAACACCACAGGCATCGTTCACACCTACAACCCACCATAAGAACAGAGCCTAGGCTGAGACCTGGACGCCACAATCCTACACCTTACTGTGAGGTGCCGTCCAACACTGCACTGACCCCTCCCCCAATCTCTGCAAACCTGTGTGACTGGTGACATGTTTTGCTCTGGGACTGTGCTTTGTGACAAGTGGATGGAAAAGTTCATTTTCATTGATCAACCATGTTAATTTGGATTTAATCTGACCTTCGCTGAACTGCTGAATAAGGGAGTGTAGGTTTAGCAGTTGGAGGATGCAGAAGACCGGCCTCCAGAACATGCTAAAACTTTACTAACTATAGTGGCCTTGTATGTCCGAACATATGAAAATATGAGCTTGCCATTGGATTCTGAAGTTAATTCTAGGGTTCAAAAAATGTATTTGAATATGGTGAACATGACCGGTTTGCGTATACTACACTGAGGTTTGAGAGTAAACTCAAGAACCAGTTCCAGCTGTCCTTTCTGTTCTGATGTAGGTTTCTGACTCGTAATATGACAACTTAACCATACAGCTTGTAAACTAGAAAATCTGGTCACCATTTACCGTCTCTGTATAGATGACAACTCTTGTTCAAGGAATTTATTTACAGAGATATCTTTCAAATGAAAATAAAGTGGAACACCGCCTGTCCAGTGTGTGGACCCAATAATCTGAAAGAAAAACCACCTTTTGTGTCAAAGGACATCATTTCGATCCTCATCGTGCACACAAATGCTAGGGCCTTCAAAGATGGGACGGCCATTGCCATCCTATTTGAATTCCAGGTGCATTTAAGAACACACCTGAAATTATTCAGCAGCAGCAGTTTGAATTTCAATAAATCAGCTGGACACACATGTTATAAAATGGTTATTGTTGGCATTTTCAAAATCCTTTCAGTAGGCCCTGAATAAGCTATAGAGTGTAGTAGCCTACCCTCCTTTAAGAGCATAGTGTAGGCTGGTCCTTAATTTCAGTTCTAGTGTGTATGTTGAGCAGGCACACCACAAGAGCAAGATATGTAGTTTTTTGTGATAAATTAAAACAAAGAAAACTCGACAACTTTCAACATACAGTACTTTTCTTCACAGCATATTTACAAGGTGTTGGATCTGTCTCTTGCAAAATGCCACCAATGTAGCAAACAACAGCACGAGTAGTTTATCCATTATTCATCTTGCTCTGTGTTTGCGAATGTACTTAAAAGTGTCAGTAAGGTTGTGGTAGCAGTGGGGGTGAATGCCACGTGCATTCTGTCCCTTGATGGAGAGCATTTTTCTCCACACAGCCAATAATAGATGCTACCTGTGTTCCCCACCTGGTCCGTGAGCAGTGGTTCACCTACGAGCTCTGTCATAATGGAGATGAATCACTCGGATTAGTGTCGCCACACAGCGGAGAGAGCTTTTGAGCCATTCAACGGCTGCTGATTTTCACAGGGACGGTGAGGATGCCCGTGGTCACCGTTTCGGAGGGTGAGCAGGGCTTACGGCCCATGGAGTGCCTGTGTGTTCAACATTAGCAGCATTGTCATTGGCCAGTTTTACACATGTAGGGCTGACCTTTATGATGTCATAGACCACTGTGCACTGATGTGTGATCCCTTCAACTCTGTGTACGTACTGAAAAAGAATTAAAACGTGGGGCTCCTTGCCCACCCATGGATTTTTGGCACAGTGGATAGGCTTTATCATACAGTGCTAAGAAATGAAGAACTAGGTTTGATTATATGAAATGATTCTCTTTGACATACAGGGAGGGAACAGCTGGGTAAGTAAAGGACTATGCATTTAGCCACAAAGCTGGGTAATGACAATATCTGTGACAATAATAACAGTGATTATGATAATAACGACAACAATGATAATCTGGTCCTCATTCTTTGCTGTGCTCCAGTGTTGGTATTGTGCCTCTGACCCTCTCAGTAATCACAAGTCGTGAGTATTTTGCTCAGAGTTTTCGATAACCGCAGAAAAGAGAACATTTGACAGAGCAACGACAGGAACGAGCCATTTATTCATAAGCTTACACTATCATTTACCTATCATTCAGAGTGAATCCATCTATCTGTTACTGTGCTGAGTTTAGACTTGAAGGATTCTGGTCAGAGTCCCCTATTTCACTACAAATCCATGTATATTATTGTGTGCCGTTATTACATTACATTAGAATCATTTAGCAGACACTCTTATCGAGAGTGTAACACAGATTCCAATTTTTACATGCTATCCATTTATGCAACTGGATGTTTACTGAGGCAATTCTGGGTTAAGTACCTTGCCCAAGGATACAGCAGCAGTACCCCAGCAGGGAATTGAACCAGCAATCTTTTGGTTACAGGCCTTGCTCCTTACCACTATGCTACACTGTTGCCCCTATAACTCTGTGTATGAGAGGGGTCTGATGAGGGCACAAGTCAAGGTCTTATACTTAGCTTCCCAAAAACATAAGAGTGAGGCTAATGCTGTGTAAATCAGCTGTCACCACTGAGACAAATAGTGGACTGTCAGTTATTACACTGTTACATAGCTATGGTTGGTAGCATACTGATATAAATGTGTAAAACTTACCATATCCATATAAACTCATACCATACTGGATAGTTTCTAATCAATTCAACAGGAGGCATGTCCAATTTCTCTGCAAGGCAGCACGTTTCTGTATTTTTGCAGGGGAATCCATTATCTGATCCTGCGTACTACTGAAATTGTACCTCATATTGTCATCTCATTCACTGGGCCTCGACTTTTTGGCTTGCATACAAGCAAGGAGAGCCAATTATGCTGACTTCAGTGTTGCAGGGGTTTTTCAGATGTTAAACACTACAGAAGGAGGATTCATTCTCTCATCACTGGGATCTGTTTAAGATGGTTTCACCCACCTCCTCAGAGCAAATTGCTAAACCGAATTGTAGGTTCCTTTGGGGAGAGACGGCTACAAGCCGTCTGACAAGACATACATCTGCTTGTCTGAAAACCGTCATCTGCCATGGAGTTTGTGATTTAAATGGAGTCTGTAGGGTAGATTCTGTGGGTGGAGGTTGGGATCGCTAGATAGATTTGAGGGCAAAGCATAGCCCTTGTCAAGGATAAAGATCCAGGGATAAAGATAGCCCATGTGCACTGAGGGTGTATGACAGGACGCCACACCTGACTGATCAGAGAGCCACAGTTAGAGAGATGGAGGTGTCACGCTGTGGAAGATTTATCTGTGCTCTCTAAAGGTCAGGGCAGAGGGGGGAGACATAGCTGTGGTATAGCACCCCCCATCCCTCAGCCACCACATACACACACTTTCACAAATGTACACACATGGGCCTACACACACACACACACACACAGAATGGATTAACAAATTCACAGTACAGACTGCAGTAGTCAGCATGTCACACGGACATATCCAGGGACATCTTACAAGGTAACACTGGACCATTTATTTACTCAGAGGTACGCCGTTATCCAAACTGACACACGTAGCTCACATGCTTACATTTCTTTCTTTTTTACATTTCTTTCATTTATACAGCTGGATATTTACTCAAGCAATCCTGGCAAAGTGACTTACTTGCTCAAGGGTACAACAATACCCTTTGGTTTACAGGCTAAAATCCTTAACCACTACACTGCACTGCCAACCATTCTGATGTAATAATTACTTAAGCACTGTGAATGTTGCATAAGGCTGACTACTACCCTAAAATGCTGCCTGTGGTAAATTCTGGACTCTGTTGATGTGGTGGGGACGCGTGACAGAAGGCTGAGAAGGACATCAAGGAAACGGCAAGAGCGCCACGGTGGCCCAGATGCCAGCCTGCACGGGCCTTTGCGGCACGACCCGCCTCGCAGGGGTCACAGGGTCAAAGGGCAACAGGGAAGGAGAGAAAAGGGAGGAAAGGCATCCGCTCTGTCAATAAGAGCTGGGGATTCAGCCCCGGCGCCACTCCGTGCTGCACCCAAGCGCTGCGCTCTGAGTCTGAGCGCCTGGCCCTCATTCTGTCCCCACAGCACGCACACACTACAAATCCACAGATCAATGCACCGCAATCCGTCACCGGGGGAGCCACCACGGTGGTCAGAATGGCCCGGCCTGCAGACACGGAAAACGGCCGACGCATCGGATGCCAGCGCTGGGGGGGGGGGGGGGGGAGTCTGGGGGCTGGCGGCTGGGTACGTGACGGGAAGGCTCGCTCCAGCTCATTCAGGTCTCCTACCCCACAGCAGCTGCATCTGACTCAGGAAGCCTTTTCATGAAGCTCGCTTGTTAGTGAGAAAAGAATAAAGCGGTTTTTGCATTTGGCACAACACAGGCTAAAATGTCCGCAGCAGGAAGCTGTTTAAATTGGTGCCTGAATGGATTTGACCTTGAGTCTTTACACAACATAGAAGGTTCCTTCAGATTCAGGTTTAATCGAGACCTTGGTCCATTCATGAATCCCAGATTACAGCAAGGTGTTCGCTCTGTGTCAGTTTGCTTTCTGGTTGAAATAAAGCAGCCTCTCTCATGAACAAAAACAGCACCAGGTGGTAACAAAAGTTACATCATTGGACATGGGCTCACAGACTGATTAAATCAAAGCCTCTGAGCCTGAAAACAAGTTAAAAACACACAGGTTAAAAAGACAGAGTACAACACCCACAGGGACTACGGCTATCAAAGAACCAAGCTGGCTATTCCTCATCAAAAACACCAATAAAGATAAATTGTATAAATATGTAAACACTGCACTGCATCCAAAAAGCATCTGAGAATTATAAATCTGTTCGGAAGTGCAAATGTAGACTAACTGTTGTTTGCATATGGTGTGACTCACATAAGGAGAGAATTAGAGAGATGTTGGCTTTTGGCATTATAAGAGAAATATTTGTTCTGTACAAAAATAAGTGAGAACAATCTATTCTTTGATTCGTAGCTTGATGGATTCATTATTGTTGGGATGACCAGGCTGCACTTCATGGACCCATGAAATAAGGGACTGGTTGCCCACAGCTCAAGTTGATCAAAGTTGTTCTCATAATATTATTTAGGACAAATAAGGACTGTGGTCAATCCCACTCCCATCGTAATGTACAAAAAAAAATCAGATTTGATCGCAAATGGTATCAGGTGGAGCACAATTCAACTCCAATGGTACATTGCATAGAAAATGATGTCAGTGTGCCATTGCATGTACATTTAGAGATTTTACGATTTTCCTTCCTTATGATAACTAACAAAACAAGAAGACTAATGAATTTGTCTGAAGGACAAAAACTACATGGGATGCCATGCTCTAAAAAATTACTGCTGTTACAAATGTCTTCGGAATTAGTTGTGGTAATACTGCAATATGAGAGATCTGTCCAAATAGGTTTATGCATATGCATATTATGTGTATTCCCCAAAGCCATCCTTAGCCAAAATGTATAATGTTCACAATTTCTCCTACTTGCTTCCATAACTTGGATTCAATTGTACACGCAACAACTATGTTATATGCTACGTGATATTTCATCCAACAGCATTGTATCCACATGCGTGTTGATGTGTTTTAAACATATAAAACACAGGATATGGATCAATTTCCCAGATTGAAGACTGTAAAATAATGGTTAGGACAGCAGTCTTATGACCACACTGCTCTACTTTCATCTCCAGGTGGGAAATTGCTAATGTAGCCCTCAGAAAGTGTTTAATTAATCCTCAGTGCTTCAGCAGATAATATACATGTAGGATAAATAAAGACATTTTAAAGAAGGCAATATGGTGCTCTACTGAAAACAGCTCGTAACAAATGGTGAGTATTTTACTAAGCTGATGTAAACACACATTTATACAGGTATGCACAAATACTGCACATCATCAGATATCTCTTCACACATCAAATCACAAAGATGAACCTGGCAACTCTTCTCTACTTTTCATCCCACTTGAGAAGAATAATTTTTTTTAAATATATGAAACAGAAAGCATGGGAATTATGTAAATATGTCTGACAAACTGAAAATGACATCACTAATTATACAACAAGCATGGAAACAGCCTTGGCTATCTCCAACTGAAGACCCCTCCACACACACACATACACACACACACACACACACACACACACACACACACACACACACACACACACACACACGCACACACACACTTCATGTGGAGCCATCACACTTGCAAGCCAAATTTCAATATTTACCCAAATGTGAATTGGTAATTAATAGAGTCAAGAAACTCCCATGAACCTCTGTTTTCCCTGTGCTTTTCAAATGCAAAGGCAAATCTGGCCTGCAGCCTGCAGTGTCATGTGAGACATGTGTTTCTAACCTCACAGCATTATCCTCGCATGACACCATGCGGAACATGTGACGGCATTCATAGCTGAAGACACCTCCCTCATATTCATTCACAGCAGAATCCACGGGGAGGGCATTGATTCTTTTCAGGTATTCAACCAAACTGCGCTGTCATTCAAGTGTGCAGCTGGGTTTGGAGGTTACAGCAATGGTTAGGGATAGGGATTACATTACTGTATTTTCGCTCTGACTTGGGGAGATGACTTTGATTTGAAAAGATTAACATAACCAAAGTATGATGTCACCAGAGCTGTCACTGCTTTTCGGCAAGTCCCTCCTGTCACTTTCATCTTTTCCTCTTGCCATGTCACAGATTAATTAAACTGAACTTGTGACCCCCCTCTTACAGCTCTATTGCTCTGGATATAAATCATGCCTAATGCAGCGACAATCACTTTGACAGCCATGTTCACCGCTCAGCTTTAAACACCACTGTGTTGCATCACTCAATTTCAGTTTGCCACCAGTGGACAAATGCAGCTTGTGTAAGTTCCCCGTTACTGGCACCAATCAACAGAGACAGAACATCTTGTGCGGTGCTCCTCATAAGGTCGCTGTTCAGCTGCAGCTCTGTGTGATTAATTTGGGAGTTACCACAGATGTTTGTGCTGTAACCATTTCTGAAATGCATCATATGAAAGTAGGGACTGAATGGACCAAAGAGGGCAGCTATAAGCACACTTGCCAATGGAAAAACTCACACTGGGGTAAAATGGAAAATGATCATTTCTGAAAGGGGGGATTGTTGCAATGTAAACACCTGAATCATCTGCCAAAGCCTACAGACACCTCAAAATGCATAAAACATTCAATCAGAACCGTCGCAAGAAATCTGACATACTGCAAATAACAGCTTAAATCATCTCGCATTTACCTTCCAAGCAACACGTCCTCCACAGCCCCGAGTGGGTCATGACCTCCTCGTTCTTCTTGCTGGTCTCGTTCTCGCTGACCGTCTTGATCTTGCACACACCACGCGAGTACAGCCAGTAGTCCGTGCCCACTGCTATAGTCATGAGACTGAAGGCGGCGAAGGCGCCGACAGTGGTCAATAACATCTGAACTCCGCGGTCAAAAAGACCCATATTTCCGCATTCCATGAAAGGGGGGCCCCCTTTCCTCTTGACGTATAGGAAATAAATATTTGTAAATTTACGGGACCAAACCTAATCAGAAAATGGGGTATCTTTGATTAAAAAAAAGGGGGGTGGGGGAGGTCGTGGTCGGAATCTTATGGGTGTTGTGTGTGTATGTGTGTGTGATATAAAAAAAGGAAGCGATGAGGTGATATATGTCGTTTTAGAGTGATAGCGGGAGGCAGCCTCACTTCATTAAGTGGTACACACCAAATACCGTTTGTACTGGAGTTGCCAAACTAGGCGATTAACAACGAGGCTACCACTTATATTTTAACAGCTATTGTTACAGCAATGGCGAAAAGCCACTGATTCCAATAGCCTGCAAATTAACTCAGTATCTAAGTCTGTGTAGTTGCCTAAAGGAAATTATAATACGAATGCACGACTTGCTAATGCTGATATATATCTATTTCAACGGAAATGCACTGTCCATTAATGATTATGGGTTTGTAAACGGCAGATTCGCTGGAATAAAGCAGTGTGTCTGTTTCCGTCTTGTAACGAGCAAATTAACACGTGCCTCTCTAAAGCTAACTCGTATGCTGATGTGTTCAGATTGGCATGTGTGTAATGTAGATTGGTAGGGGTCTGGCTAGAGCGCTGAATTCAGATTCAATGGGCGTGAGGGGTGGGAGTCTGAGGTTAGAGTAATGGCAGACTCGTGGAGACTACAATTTTACCAAGCACGTCAATAAACAATTTTGAGAAGGAAGGCAAACTAATTAGAGTGATTAGTTGATTGTGTGTCAATGCTCCAATTTTTTTTTCTGCCAACGTTTTAACCTGACTGGTAGTGTCTAGGCATATGTCTATCTTCCTATGTGACTGTATGTGTGTGTATGTATACGGTAAACTGCCTATTAGTAACGAGGGAAAACGGGATAAGAAACAGGGATGGGAAATTAAGGGCAAGGATGAACGAAATAAAATTAAGAAACAGTAACAGACAAATTAAAACAAATACGTCCCCTGGATCAATAATACATCAACAAATACATAATCAAGGGGCTAACATAAAATTAACAAACGAAATCAATGACGGGATGAAGCGATCAACCCCGGAAAATTAATAAGTAAACAACAGATAAATGAAGTCGCAAAAATAAAATAACAACCGCTAGTTTTCCTTTTTTCTAAAATTCTGATCTCCAGTTTCCATATGTAGCCTCTAGCTCGTAGAAGGTTTCCACAGGAAATGGGAATCTGCTGTCAAAAGAGGTACCGACGACGATCCGTGGAGAGCGGGGTGCATCCAACAAGGCAAGCCGACCATTACTCGACATACAGCCGGGTAGAAGAAGAGGACGAAGCGGTGGGGGCGCCGCCGGAACCGCTCCACGCCTGTAGTATTGCTGTAGCTTCTGCTCGGGTATCCAAATCCGCGGCGGTTGTATCACACCCAAAACCGGAACCAGAGCCAACCCGCATGCATAGCCCTTGCGCCATGTAAAATAGAAATAGTACTAAATGTAATTACCGGGAAGAAAGAAAGAAAATAAGAAATGAGGCAAAACGCAGAAATCCTTGTTTTACGTCTCCCCTTTTTCTTGACCGTTCAGACAGAAGTAGAGAGATGAGGAGGGGGGTCGATGGTGGGAGGCTGAGGAAGAAAAAAATCACACAGCCAGAAGAAAAGATCCACGGCACACCACGCCAAACCAACACCACGCAGCCCGAGAGCAGTCGAGGGGGGCACAGACCAAAGCCAGTATATTCAGGTTGTCAGTGTCAGCGCTGTACATTTGATTTCTCCGTCTTTTTTCTCGGGCGATGGCTCTTCAGTGTGCCGGTGCAAATTTCCCCCCGTGTATTTTTTTTTTCACACGGATTGAGCGCCGCTCTTCGAATGGAGCCCTCCGTCGAGCGCTTGTTGCTGGAAAGATATTAAAGATTTTAATTCCATTTCGGGAGGGCGGGGGGAAGGGGGGTGGAGGGTATATGTGTGTATAAAAAGAAGGGGGTGGGGGTTAGTGAGAGCTAGCTGAGGGGCGAGAGAGGTAGCCGTTTATTTATATATATTTTTTCTTATAGGTGGTGACGGTTATTATCGCCCCCTCTAAGATAACCTCGCACCCCATCCCCACTGCAGTTTCGTTCAAATAAACGCTTATATTCTGGTTGTACTTACCTTTCAGTGGACTCTTTCATTTTTTACACATTTGCATTTTCTCCACTGATTTTGTTTAATTGATTAATGAATCATTCAGTGTCCCTCTTTTGATCAGTTTACGCTTGAAAAATGTCGTTAAAATATCTCAAATTCTCCTAGGTTTTTCAAGTACCCATTTCCAAAATGACAATTTGGGAAATTATTTCATACTTACATAATGCATGACGAAAAAGTACCACTTCTCTTTTTTATTTTCGTGTTTAGGAAATGTTGCATAACGCGTTTATTTGCCGCTCCTCTGCGCTTTGAGGTCCATTACAAGTGTAAAAAATCTATCAGAGAGCGCGATAACGGGGCCCGTGTTGGACATTGTCAAGTCCGTATGTACAGTATGAAGCCCAAACCTGCGGTGCTGAAACGGACAGCTCCTTGCAATTCCCGCAAATTTTCATTCAAGTGCCTTGTCTCCCTCTTGCTTCAGAGCCACGCACTTACAACGTGTATGTGTGCATGCGCCGGCGACGGTGTGGTAAAATACAAGTGAACGGTATAAATCTTCAAACGGTGAAGGATTACTGCAGTTTGAATTTTACGTTGAGTTGTTAAGTAACTCTACATTTTTGATTAGCCTTTTTCGTAGTTCTGTCTCGGTCTTGGTATGTTGGTTCAGATAATTTGCGGGAAAAGAAATAATGCTTTCAAAAATGTACATATGCTGGCACGATACTTACGGACTTTTATTTGAATAAATAGGCAAACCTGGTAGTTGTGCCAGCGTATGTACAACATATCTTCGAGGTGTCATTTTATCAGAAAGTAGAAAGTGGTGAGAGTCGTTAAAGCGTTAAAATCGAATCGAACTTGTAACAACAAGCACTAGGACAAATCATATTCAACTGCTATCCAATGTTAGAATCGTAAGAAAAGTTTGGATTGTATCGCGCTACCGGGGAACCTGACCCATTGTTGGTTTGCCTCTGTTTAGTGTTTCCGTATTAATTCATATGGCCAGCCTTGGCGAAATAAAAGAAAAATAATAACGTATGGAATATTGCTGTTTTTGCATTTTTACAGGAATGAATTTAACAATTAATAAAATTTGTTGAAATTGTTTTAATGTAATTCATTTATTGAAGCAAGTGAACATGCATCATATCCACTCATCTGGCTTAATTTGATATGAACCTGATGGATACTACACCATACACTGTGAGAGAAGAGGCTGTTTCTGTGCTTTCAGCTTTCCTATTGTGTAGGCCTTTATAGCAAAACTCTGTTTTGTATTCAGTGGGCCTACTCATTTGATATTCGAGTCGAATCTTCATGCTCACCGATATTGTTCAACATTGTACGGTTAAACTCTCATTATTATGACATGCACCTCTGAAATATTCCCTGAGTTCCTACATGTAATCTCGTATATCCTGGGAGTTGGGGGTTTTATTCTGGGGTTCAGCTCACCTTCCCACTTCAAAAGTCTTTGGTGCAGTCAACACCCTAACATATTTCTGGCCTCGGGAAATGTAAGCTGCTCCCCCTTAGACAGTGTGTGTGCTCCTCTCTAAGACAGTGTTGTGTGCGTGTATGTGCTTATGCATTGTGGTTCTCACTCGGGTTGCCCTGTGACGGATCCTTTGCACATATGTTCATCTATGTGTTTATTTGAGAGTATGTGCATGATTCTTCTTGTATGCAAGTAGTGGTGTATGCATAAGAGAGGGAGAGAGAGAGAGAGAGAGAGAGAGAGAGAGAGAGAGAGAGAGAGAGAGGTCTTGCGTGAATAAAAGAGTCCTGAGCACAGAGCGAGAGATTAGCCTTTTCCCAATACTGCCCTCCTTCTCTGGAGTAGAGGACGTGTTTAACATTCAGGTCTGCTTGTGCTCCGAGCCAGTCAGCGATACACAGTGCCGATACATTGCCTTCTGATGCAGAAAGGGGGGGTGGGTGGAGAGATTAGGGAATGAGTTATGAATCTGGAAAGTTCTGAGGAGAGCCCATGCTCTATGATGCAATAGTGCAGTATAAATTTTCCCACACCTATGAATGCACACTGTATATCAACTTTTTTTTTCTGTGTATACAATTTTCATACAAATACATACAATCACCCAAGTAACAGAAATCAAAGTACAAACTATTATCAATTTAGGTTTATAAAAACATGGAATACAATATTTAAATCCACACACATGATGTGTGTAGCTGATTATAACAATGTGTGTGGGAACAGAATGTAACGGAAGCCATGATGAGAATGTAGGGTTCAGAACTCACTTTCCACACACATGCACTCACACAGAGATTCACACACACATGCACACACACACACACACACACACATGCACACACACCCACACACACAAAAAGGACAAGATTCTTTCAGTGATATACTGTTTTTGAGCAGCCACAGGGCCGGAACACCTCCCATAGAAACAAGGGACTGTACAGGATGTGGCTGAATGCTATGATCTCCCTCAGTCAGACCCTTTGGCCAGGGCTTTGTTTTTCAGCAGACTTGTCTGTTGACCAGCACCAGTCTCGCACACAGATCCAGCATGCCATTAGCCAGATTACATTGGCTTTAGTCGTAAATGGACAAACGCACTGCTGGTGTTGGCCATGGAATGTGTATTCAGGCAACCGGTCAATGCTGGTTGATTCTCTGTATGATATAAGACTGAGAGACCCCAGGACTGTATGCAGCCTTTAAAAATGATGAAAAGTATTACCGGAATGTTGCAGTTACCACTGCTGTATTCCTTAAGATTGGGTGGCTTACACAGTTCTACTTCATATTCAAAGCATATTGTGTCAGTCCCACAGATGTCTCACTTTGGGAAGCTTAACTCTAAACTGTGTGCATGACTCCTGTTGCACAGTCTCCAGGTGCTTCCAGGTTGTACCCCTTCACCTTAGGTATCTTACCCTTATTTGATTCAGCAATGATTAAAACGGCAAGCAGAATGCAAGATATTCAAATTGCTTAGAAGATGTAAACTCATTCTCTACACCTGGTCTTTAGAGCATACATTCCTCACTAATCTCCTCACAGTGGTCACAACGGTAGATGTAACCAGGACAGAGTGACACAGGATCTGTAGTCATCCCAACAAATAACATTATTACGTAAATCAAAACAATGGCAAACTGCCCCCTCCAAATGAATCTTGTGTGGGAAGTGAGGTGTACCCCCACATACACTCCAATGGCTGAGACTAAGACCGCTATAGGAAGGAGGGTGCAACGGGCCGATCTGGTCTGAGAACAGCCTTGCATCATGACGTGTGCCATCCCTCAAGCCACCGTCAGCACATTCTGTATTCATGGCTTTGGAGCTTTCTGCCACCTTGGTAAGGGTACGTTACTATTTACTATGACAGTATTACACCACTTTCAGGATTTATTACTAATATGATTGTACTATGAGTGCTACTAATAATAGGAATAATAATATTGGCTTCTGGTACACATTATGGTGCCTAATGGTTCATGGTTCAAGCCATGACAGTGGCATGCATTTCATTGCTTTGCAGACAAAAGGCTTTGTACATCCTAGTCATAATTTCAGATCTATTCATCATATGTTCTCTCTCTCGTTCTCTCTCAGCAATGCCCAAATGATGATTCACCAGGATGTAGAGGCTGGATCATCCTTTTCATCTCGCCCCTGACCATTTGGCCAACACCAGGAACCAAAGAGTGTGCTGCCAGATGAGTTCCAGCTTAATGCCTTCACACAAGCCCAACCTAAGCCAGCTGGAGATCACTGCTAATCAGAGACAGTAAACCACCCAGGAATACCAGCTTTAGAAAATCGAGGATGAATTGTGCTCTTGAGTAAAAATCCCTTTGAAAAACTTTCCGGCAGTTAATTGAACCTGATTACCCGGGGGTCCCCCGTGGATAAACTCTTCAGAACCTGTGCTGCTGCAGGGGTGGACTCTTCCCCACAGGGCTACATGACTGAATGTCCCCTGGTGGCCTCTGAAAGGCCTGTCTTATCGCAGCCAAATTTAACGCTCTAATTCGTGCTCTAATAGAATAACCCGGCGCTCGTCTTCAGAGCAGAAGTCAAACTGTTGTCTGTCGGGCAAAGGTGCGGAGCAGCGATCTGCACATGAAACATGAACGGGACAGCAGGGGGTTACGGCAGCGGGCAGGACCACCACAGCTGTTCGGTTGACTGGGGAGATTTAATCATGTTGCTCCACTACAAAACTGAGGTACGTAGCTGTGTCCCTGAATTTTCACATTCTGGTTCACGCTCTTTGAAAAACTGACAGCAGAGTGATTCATCATTTTAGTTGAGGACACAACTGCCAGGCCTTCCGCCTCACAGTCTACATGTCATTTCTGCACAAGGCAATCCAGTGAGTGTCGCCACAACATTGTTGTGCTGGATCTGTTGATCTAGAGACCGTGTTTAATTGATTCTTCCCAACAATATTAGTCCTTCTCTTGGCCTCCTCTTTGAATTGCTTTTGTTCCCAGAAGGATACAGAAATTCCTCTTTTCTCTCTCCTACCTTGCCAGTCTTGGTGGGATGCCACACAGCAGTGTTACGGATTCTACAATCCCCGGCACCTTGTCACACTGCGGTAAAATAACTATGAGGTGGGATATTTATATACATATTCTTTCCATTTATAAATCCTGAAAGTGTCGTCCAGACTCATCTATCCCTGTTGTCATTTCAACAGCTTTGCAAAAATATCAGAACGCTGCAATCAGTCTCTGTGTCCGCATGCATATTCAGCAGAGCAAAACCTCTGAATATAATTCATCGCTTTTACTCAACACCCCCCCCCACCCACCCACCCACCCTAACTCTCATTTGCTCAATTTACTTCCAAGGACAATTTAAAAATAAAAAGCTCTTTTATCCTCCTGTTGTGATGGCAGATATCTGCATCGTGGCCAAGCTGAGAGGGTGACACAAGGCTGTCCAGATTACTCTGCCTGCTCCGCTTTAGCTGCTCCAGGTTACTGCTCTGACTGCTTTAGCTTCTCCAGCTGCTCCATTGGGCTTGAGGGCCAGCCAACAGCAGACACCCTGTGGCACTGTTTATGGGCTCCGTATGCATTCTCAGTGTTCTGTGTGGAAGTTGTGGATGTCTTCGTGCCCCCCAAAGGATGCAACACAATATAGTTTCACCTGATCAGCCGCACCTCTGTCCATGTGATACTTCAGCGCTGTCTCAGGTGATATGTAAACATAGTTACATAACAATTAATCTGCAGGAAGCATACAGAGTCAATAGAGAACTAGGTGCACAGGCAGTTGACAGCTGGGTGCCCTTGATTACATAGTCAGTGGAGATCTGGATGCATGGTCTATAGAGAGCTAGGTGCACAGTCAGCTGAGAGCTGGGTGTACAGTCAACTGGGTGTGCTGTCAGTTGAGAGCCGAGTACTTCTCACAGAAGTGTAAAGCACATCTATGGCAACCAGCTACAAAATATTAAGGTGGACGCAAATTTACTTTTATGGTGATGATGGTCTTGAACCTACAGTATGTTTCATGATCAACAAACCTGTCAGTTTTAATGGAGATCACAAAAAAAAACAAATATATTGGTACAAAAATCAGAGCTACCACACTAGAAGCACAAAGGAGACGGCTAATATTGGGTAGTCCTTGGAACCCTGTAATGCCCATTAACCATTACAAACAATCAACAACAATTTCAGGACATTTACCACTTAAAGGCAGATTCTCTGGCTGTTCCTGCTCGAAGCCCACTGTATGCCGCTGGAGCACAGTCAGGTGTAGAGAGCTGGTTTAAATTTAGTAGGAAGGTGTTGTACGGTATGTGTGCAGCAGGTGTATAGTCAGAGGAGAGCAGGTGTACAGTCAGTAGAAAGGGGGTGTACAGTCATTGGAGAGCAGGTGTACAAGCTACAGGGCAGGAATCGATATATTTTCAATTTGCAGCAGCGGCTTGCTCCCCTGCATTCTAATTAGAACTGAGAGAGGGAGGGAGGGAGAGAGAGAGAGAGAGAGAGAGAGAGAGAGAGAGAGAGAGAGAGAGAGAGAGAGAGAGAGAGAGAGAGAGAGAGAGAGAGAGAGAGAGAGAGAGAGAGAGAGAGAGAGAGAGAGAAGGGAGACTGGGTGAAGTAAACTGAAGACTGACCAGTGGACTGACCAGTGTGGAGTTAGACTGGAGAGGTTACAAGGGGTGGTAGCCAAGAACAATAAAGACAGGGAGAGTCTACTGTTTACAGCAAGCTAGCAAAGGCACTATGAGAGAGAAAGAGAGAAAAGTGAATGTGAGAGCAAAGGAGAGAGAAATAAAGTGAGCATAGATGTGTGGTTGTAGCTGCCATGTTGAGTGAGTCAGATAGCATCAGCTTTACCACAGTGGTTTCTGCACGCTACCGCAATGAAAGAGCTGGTTTCTGAGTGTTGTCCTCCAGACATAATATATCTGTATCAAACAGACCAGAGCCAAGTCTTATTTTCTCGTGCCAATTACAGCACACCTTGCATCACAAGCATAAGAAGAGGCATAATGCTACAGCATCACCTTATAAAGTCAGTCATGACTTTACCCTGTCCTATGAGCCATATGTATGAATATATTTATATGCATGAATGTACACAGCAACACGCACAAAGACAATCACATTAGATCAGCCGAACTTCAAAATTCAGCCCGTGATGATGTGAATCATCATCATCTGTAGAATATGTTGTGTGGATTTGGAAAGATGAATCAAAATTTTTTTTTTCATAAATGTACACCTCAAATTATTTGTTTGTGTATTATATAAGAGAATATTTACATTTCTGCTGCTTTACATAATAACAGTAGCAAGCAAGGGAAAATAATCAATAAGTTACTGCTACTGGTGCTATTTTCACTAGTGCCTCTGCTACTAGAAGTGATGCTGCTTTTGTCCATGGTACTGTCCAATTTACTTTATTGTCCTGTTAATTAAAGCAGATGCAGCACGCCGCAGTGCTGGCTGTGGGCAAGCTGTGGGAAGCAGAGGTCAGGCAGCGTGGAGAACGTGTTGGGGTCTGGCACATCCAGTCGTGGAGGATGCTCTGGGATGGCAATGGGAGAGGACAGCAAAAATACAGATGTGCTGACTGCTCCGTTTCTATGGGAACAGCCCCCCCCATCGTGCTTGCTAAAGCCTGACATGCCTTGTTGGTATGTCTGTGTCTTAATGCACGTCTGCGTATTCCTGTGCAGATCCGCCTGTGTGGACCTGGCGCTGCTGATGTTGCCTGGTGCCTCAGTCCATCTCATTACAAATGGCACTGTGCAGCAGTGTGCGTGAAAAACAGCAGCGTCCATTTTCAGTATCGATATTCCCCTGAATATGGCGGAATATTTACGGCCGCGCTTATACATGTTGACACATCTGTCTTTTTTATGGTGCATGTAACTGTGCGTGTGGTTGTGTGTGTGTGTGTGTGGGTGTGCGTGGGGGCGTGTGTAAGTGTATGTAGTTCGTAATGCTTGGTGAATGAGGCATATGTGTGTATTCATACATCTCATTAAATGCCAGTGCTCCCGCGTTTTCGTGTGCATGTATTACTGTGCATATCTGCTTTGGGGGTGGGGTCCTGCTTCTTGTTTTTTAATTCAAAATGGAAGAGAGGAAGGGAGGGGGGTCTATA
Source organism: Megalops cyprinoides (assembly GCF_013368585.1). Classification (NCBI taxonomy): domain Eukaryota; kingdom Metazoa; phylum Chordata; class Actinopteri; order Elopiformes; family Megalopidae; genus Megalops; species Megalops cyprinoides. Next base: position 13,257,824 of record NC_050583.1, on the reverse strand, counting down.
AGGGGAGGGATATAGAGGTGGGGTTTAGTTATCAAACAGAGTGGCTGTCTCACATTAAATCACTGTCCGTTATGAGGAACCAGTGCAGCTTGTAGCAGAGAGAGAGAGAGAGAGAGAGAAACAGAGAGACAGAGAGAGAGACAGAGAGAGAGAGACTGTTAACCCCCCATGACTTAACATATGTAACAAAACATCACATTGTCAATTTACAATGCAGAAATGGACATCTTGCACAGTGCAACTTTTGTCAATGCATGCTGTAAAATGAGGAAATATATGCAGCAGAGAATACACAGTCCAGCGCACAGAGGCTGCAGTGTGCTATGGCTTTTCTTGGTATGCAGGTCTAGGGACGTATCATTAGTGCTGTTTTCGACCGACGCTGCTACACTGAGAGGCACCAATGTACCCTGACTTCTGCGGTAAATACAAAACATTGGGCTAGAATCCATTTCTCTCTCAAGGAAATTGGAAAAAGCAAAATGGGTGGTCAGTAACCTGTACTTACGTGAGGAACATTACATCATGGTATTTGAATAATATTAGACTTCTATGACATTACCTCAGTGTAACTCGGTGTTCTCGCAAAAGAAAATAAAAGGTTACGAAGTTCAATCCAGCATGCTTCCGCCAAGTCACCGCTCCAAAACTACAAATTGATCTAAATCAAAAGTAATACTGTTTACTCAAAATTATGGTTACTGCTTGAAAAATAATTTTAACAGTTAAAGGTGTACCACATGATTCAATATCTTTAGACCTTTTTTTCATTTTCCATCTGAATCCATAAACCAGGTATGACAACGATACTGTGCAGAATCTGAAACTAATTTAAAAATTATTCATTTAACATCTCTAAACTAAAACCTGCTCTCTGTGATAAAAAATGATAACAAAATGTAGATCTTAAATTCCACAAAAATGTTGAATGTAAACCCAGTGACTGATGATTAACCTTCTAATGGGAGGGCAGAACACACACAGAAACTAAAGGCACATTTTTATATCAGCCGTTAATCCCAATTTTCATTTGAAGTAAAGATAAATTAGCCACTGACCACATCCATTCTGGTAATCACTTGTGTTTATATAATTTACATTCAGTCATCCATTTTCATGTTACATGTGCTTGACAGAGTATACCAAGGAGCACTAATAAGATTTATTACCAACCTTGAATGACTTACCTCTCCTTGGATTCATCATCAGAGGATGGGGTAGCTCTCACCACCATTATGGTTATGCATATTTCAGAAAAGAACTTAAAATCATGAATTTGAAACCAGTGAATGGCTGCTGAAATTTTGGATTTATTCAGTGCTGGACTAAATACTGGAGCCGCCCAGTTAGACATAATGTTCCTTTAACTTGAATGAATGAAGGCAATGACTGTTGGCAAATTGCTCTGTATGGGTGATACACTGATATTTGGATTTTTGTTACTGAATAAATTGGCAGTATCCCTCCAACGGTGTTCTGTTCTTACAAAATGGAAATTACTTCCCGTTAGCACACAAATCCATGATATGGCTAAATGTGTGACTTCATTAAGAAATTTGCTGCCAGCCACAGGTTACATCAGGTGCAATCAATCTAACATCATTTGTGCTGTAAGATTTGACCTCCCCTTTTGGCCCAGCACTAGCATTCGTTAAATTACTTCAACAGCATTTCCACAAGTTACCAGCCGATTTTCATGTCTGATGGTCACAGTGGAAGGAAGAGGTCTGTGATCGCTACCCCGAGCAGGACACTTACTGTATGAGGAAGATAAACATTAAAACATGTCTGCTTCATTCATATTGATCGCTGTTCATTCTTAGTTTTGGCATTTTGATTCACCTCACCTTATCGTGTTTTTGTTCCCTTAATTCTTCTCCCTTGTACCTCTCTCATGGTGTCCCCGCATCCCTCCCTCTCTTTCTCTCTGCCTGTGGCCACGGCACTAAATCACTACCTCTCCCTCTCTGCTTGCCTGTTCAGTATTCTGCGAGTGCACCGTCTGCCTCTTCAGTTTATTGAACTATTTTTAAACTGGCCCCATCCCTAACCTTGACTGGCTGAGTGGAGTGAGGAAGGGACGCAAGAGGGTGTGGGAGGGGAGACGGGGATTGAACGGGGGGGGGGGGGGGGGTTTGGGGGGGGTTGGGTTGGAGTGAGGGATGGAGAAGGCATGTGTGATTGAGACAGTGAGAGAGAGAGGGATAGCACACATGTTTTTACCCTACGAAAAACACATGTATCAAAGTTTGAGTCAGATTGCAGTATTGTTAAAGCAAATAACTGCAAATAAAATAAAAAATAAAAACAAAACAATAAAATAAGAAAGCCAGATAAATAACACTTCTATCCCTTGCTCTGAGAGGGGTACCCAGTGTCCCCGAGGCTTTGGCAGACAGACATGTATCGCACTGCCAGGTTTAACGTCTGCTCCTCCTCTTTGCTGCTCTTTGTGAAAATACACTCCTGGTACAGTAGCCATACAGTGCTATATGACAAACTGCGATTAACAGCACAGGATACATATGGTAAGATATAAAAATTCATTCACAATGTAATTCACACCACATTCACACCCTGCGTTTCAACACAGAAGCATGCATTACTGAGCAACAGGCTTTGCTGGGGCACCAAAAAAAGGTTAATGATAACACAAGCCTTTAGTGGTGTGTTCATTTTCAGTAACAGAGACGACGTGATGTGCAAGGACACACTGTTACCGGCACTCTCTGCTTCTGTGTGTGCAGTCAGAGCAGCTACTTCCTGCTATTGCGGCTAGACACATCAATCCACGTATCTGTCTCGAGCCTCCCAGCAGTTGTTAGCATGCCATGGGAAGCTGTACTGAGAGCCTTAATATTCAAAAAGCGGTCCCTTCGTTCTTTGCCCTGCAAACCTGATGAAACATTGCCCCCTTATGGCATCCTAACATACATTCACAGCACTCGAGCGAAGACGAATGCAGTAGCTGGAACGGTGCAATTACATCGGAACGTCATTTTTTCTTCTGCTGAACTCTGCTGAAGATACTAATGTTTTCCCCTCACCCCCTCAGTCACTCACTACAGTTGACATAGCCACAAAGAACATGTTATTTTTTTTTTTTTTAAACAAAGAATAAGAGCCTCAGGCAGAATGACTATGCCAGCCTAGTGTAATTTGTACTGTACTGGCTGACTACTGAACTATTGATTACTGAAAGTATTTGTGCATTTTAAAAATATGCTTGCAAAACAGTTCACTTCTGAGACAGTGTGCTTTTACGATTACCATATGCAACACCATTGCCATTGTGACCCTGACAGAATTTCAGTATGAACCACCAATTCATGCAATTCATGCTGTTCTCCCTGTCTTTTATGTCAGTTCACAGATGAGCTAAACATGAGTGGTCCAGCTAGCAAAGATTACATGATACCTACTGCCTGAGTTTGCCATTGGTGTGTAAACTAGGCAAGCCATCTGGAGTGACTTACATAGCTTTGTTTTATGTTATCTATATATACAGCTGGATGTAATTGAAACAATTCAGGTTACGTACCTTGATTGAAGGTACAATGGCGGTGCCTCACCCAGGACTGAACCTCTGACCTTCTGGTCAGAAAACATGCTCCTTAAACATTACCCACAGCACCTCCCTGTGAACACAGGTGCCACTATCGCCTGTGATACATGCAGCTTGGGCCTGCTATGGGAAGATGTGGTCATGCTCATCACCTGGCTGGCTTTGGCCTGATTAACCATGGAGACATCACTGAGTATCAGATTGGGATAATCACCAGAGGGGCAAATAGTCTGACTATGGGTACCATCAAGATGGTGGTAAACGCTCACTGTAAGAACAAAATAAGCACCTTCGATAGTCACATAAGACACCTGGGGACCTTACTAGAATATGTGAAGATGGCTGCTCAGAACACTGTGGTTATTGCAGACCCAGACATGGTGAAAGCAGCAGTTACAATTTGTACGGGGTCATTGGTTGCCAGGGTAAAACTATTTTGATGAGACCCACGGTGGGCTGTGCATCTGCTGTGGAGGCACTTGGGAACAGGACACCTTGTCACAAATGCCACCACGGCGGCACCTCAGGTGGGAATTGTTCTGTGTTATTTGCCTGATGCAGTAGTCAACCTTGCTGCCCACCCAGCCGTTCAGTTGGCCAGCCATGGACAGTGAGCCGCCTTCAGCTGAGTGTCCATGGGTCTTGGTCACACTGTCTTTTGTACAGACATCCTCACCCTGGCCAAAGGGCGACGGAGAGTGTGCAAACTCGCCCAGAGTCTGTGAGAGATGGTGTCGGACCTGAGGGAGAGCATCCAACTCAGCCAAAAAATTAGTCTTTTCTTGCTTACCCTTTGGTTAATTGAAGTTTTGACCTTGCAGTGCAGCATGCATTTGTTATAAAAATGCAATTCGCCTGCTTCTTAAAACACCGCTCATCCATTGCTAATTCTTTTGATATATGCATGTCTTGATTCAGCACATTACAGAAAAGCTGTCAAAGGAGAATTTAAGTTAAAGGCCTGAGTTTCGACAGGCTTAAAATGGACTATTGACTCCAGTTTATCTGTCCTGAGGGCAATAGCAGTTAAAGTACAAAAGATTACGGCCAGACCGTGGCACCTTGATTTTAATGAGGCCACGAGGTCTCCTCACTGTGGGGGAAGTGAGGCCGCTGTAGCAAAGATAAAATTGAAAAGCTATATATCAGAGCGTTGAAGATCATCCAAATGGGCAGGATCTATCACTTAGGCAAAATCAAAGCGGAGCGAAGAAATGCAACTTGCCAAGAGAGCCAAGAAAGATGGTCCCAGCTATTCTGAGCACAAAATGACACCTGCATGAATGACTACCCCCCGCTGTAGCTTTAGCGGTTGTGGTCAGACACACAGGAGACAAGAGGCCACAAAATTGTGAAAGGCTTTTTTTGTTGTTGCTTTTATGAGCTTAGGCTTTTTTTTCCCCCAATATCCCGTTGTCATGGTTCCAGATGTAAAAGCTTTAATCCATGCATCGCTGCTCTTTATTAGTGCTTTCAGTAAGGTCTGCATGGCACAAATTTGTTGCACTCCTACCTCTATTTATAGCGCAGAAACAAAAAGTGCTATTTTTAACACAGATTTCCAAAGAAACTAAAAAAAAAAGCCTTCCATAACTTCATACCAAACTCATTATACAGTCACAAGTTGTACTTGCAGTGACAGGCACATTTTTATGAATCACCATGACAACGTGTATGCTACTCATAGCTTCCACTGTGTAACATGCATTTACCTGATACTGACCACTCTCAGAGCAAAATGTAACAATTCAGTATTACTGCAGAAGTGCACTCATGAGTGCCAGAGGATTAGCCTAGCCTGTATTTGTGCATGAAAGGCATTATTTTTGACAGAAAAATGACACAGAACATTTCATTCCTGTTTAAATCCAGCAGAGAAACAAAATGCTCTACTCTTCAGGCAACCTGAAACCCCAGCTGTCTTGAGTTGGTATTACAAGCTTGTTTCAGTGATTGAGGCCGAGTAAGTCAGCAAGGCGATGACTCAGCTTGAAATCAAACATTATAAATGTATCCTTTTCATTTCTTCCATAATTTGAAAAAGTTCCCAAAGAGGTTACCAGTACACAAAATGTAAGATTTTACCTAATGATCTGCTATGCTTATCTATATCAGTTGGCTTATTTTCAATTGCATGATTTCAAACATGAAAAAGAAAAATATCCAAAATGATTAGTTCAACTCCTAGTTTTCAAAAAGTAAATGTGACAAAGGGACCTCAGAGAAAATCTAAAGCTGTGGACATTCTTGAGCTGATCCTCCAGTGAGAACTCGGAACTCAGACAAAACCCACCTCAAACTCACGCTGCGCTAACACGCTCCCCGAGGAGCCCTCAAATACTGCTGACATTTCCCCACACACAGCAGTATAACTTAGAACAACAGCTTAGAGGTGCAACATTCAATGCATGCTTCCGCATTTCACAAGTCGGTTCGTTTATGCGGTCACTGGTGTTTTATGATGAAGCGTGTGGATTTCCTTGTGTGAAATAAAGACAGGAGCAAAGGGTTTGAAACATTGCTGATGTTTAATTCCTCCCATCGATCGTGTGCAAGAGTGGCTGTATGTTGTGCCGACTCGTTTGGTCACGTGTGCTGTCTCCATTGGCTCAGTTCTCCTCATCTGGGAGCGGGGCGGGGAAAAGGGGAGTAGATGTCAGTCAGCGAATGCGGCCGTCGAATGCTGTCACCACATCACAGTTGCATTTGTTAAAGGTCAGAGGCCCACTAAAATACAGCTGGGCATGTTGCCACTTCACTAAAATGTCTTCTTAAAAGCAGTTACTGAAATTGGGCTCCCCCTCCAGATATTTGGGGAGTATTGCTAAGGAAAGAACAGTAAAAATCACACCCAACTCTGAACTTTATGCTCTTGCTCTGGGGAAAAAAACATTCATCAAGCTAATTTGCCAGGTGATGGAGACCATTATGCAAAGGATACCTATACATAAAAAGGACACACCTGCATTAAGATAAAACCCCACACCTATCCTTCTTACCTTCGTCCTCTTCGTCTTCCTCCTCCTCTTCCTCATCCTCATCCTCATCAGAGCTGAATGTTCCGTCAGGGAGGCTATACACCCGAATTACTTGCTGTAGACACACACACACACACACAAACACACAGAGGTAAGTTTTATCAGCTCAGATCCAACACACTGCTCTCCCTCTACCTTTGTGTTCAATGCATGTTTAAAGCTGCAGTTCACATAGCAGGGCTGCTGCTTCAGCAGCCTGTTATCTATCCGCAGTGCAGGGTATTCTACACCGCGGGCTGTATAATGTGGCTGGGCTCGCGGGGGAGGGGGGGGGGGAGGGGGGCCCGCGGGGCTCACCTTGTTGGGGTCCTTGAGGATGAGGTACTTGCCCTCGTCCAACTTGCGGCAGATGTCGATGACACAGCGCAGAATGCCCCAGGCGTTCTCCATGCTCAGGTTGATCTGGCTGGCAAACTCGTTGGGCTTGAACTGCTGGGTGCCCAGGATCACGTGGCGAGAGGAGTCCTTCACGTGGTAGCGGGACACATACCTGCGGAGGGGCAGGAGAGACGGTGAGTGACCCTGGCTGCCGTCCTCTCACCGCAGCAACCTCACAGCGCGTGCAGTCAAAGGACAACGATGGAAAAGAGAGTCGGCTTCCTTTAAAACTTAAAGACATCTCACAGGCAAAAAAAAAAGAACAAACATTAAATAAATACAGTTAAATACAGTTATAAATAAATACTGCGGAAGAATGTTCTCATCCACTACGCAGGAATTTCACTAAGCCGGATCACCGGTTCACTGTGTGTGCGTTAAAGTGTGCGCTTTACACTGTGTGTGCATGTTAGACTGTGTGCGCATTAGCATGTGTGTGCGCTTTAAGAGTGCAGGTTACTGTGTGCAGTGCTGTGTGTGTGTGTGTGTGTGTGTGTTACACTGTGTGTACTTTGAAAGCGTGGGTTAGTGTGTGTTGCTCACCCCAGTTTGAGGTATTCAGACCCAGCCAGCATGGCACAGCAGGTCCAGCGGGCCAGTTTATAGCTGTTATTTTTCAGCTCTGTGGCCAGAACCGCCCCTCTCTGCGAGTCCAGCTTCTGACGCCAGTCGACACCGTTGCAATACTGACAGCATAAAGACACACAACATTAACGAACAGCAGCTACAAATATCTGTGGGCTTTCTGCAAGTTTCCAAAGGAGAACCCAACCTTTCATATCATACACACAATTCTCTCCTCCCCATCCTGAACGTACTAGCCGCCTATCAAAGTAAACTGGAAATACTGAGAGGAAACACACCCACGCACAAAAAAGTTTGACACTGTACAGCATCAGATGTGAGTGTAAAGAAATAGTGTGGATTGGTTGGTCATAATGGAGCAGACACGTGAAGGATGTGCAGATTGTTTGATAAGGACGGCGGTGACATGAGGGCCATGCAGATTGGTTGATGAAGAGGGATCTGACATGTGAGGGCCATGTCGATTGGCTGGTGAGGATGGATCTGACATCTGAGGGCCATATTGACTGGTTGATGAGGGTAGGGCAGGCATAAGACAGCCAGGCTGATTGGCTGATGCAAGCAGAGCTGACATGTGTCGGCCCTGCGGATTGGCTGATGAGGATGGAGGGACGGGCTCACCCTGGAGTCCCACTCGTTCAGGGTCTTGATGTTGATGAAGGACACCTCCCCACTGGCTCCGGTCATCACACCATCGTGCTCGCAGCGCACGATCAGGTCGATGTCGTCTCCCAGCTTCCAGCGCCGATACCTGAAACGCACAGACAGAGGGGGCGATCCCATCACAAAAATATCCCTGTCTTTGCAACACGCATGACTGCTACGTCTGAGGCATCCAGCAGCCCATCAAGTGATGAATGCTTATCTACTGAAGCTCATGCGACACACTCAAACACAGAGCAACAGTGGCGGCAGTGTAGCACAGTGGTTAAGGAGCAGGACTCGTAACCGAAAGGTTGCCGGTTCTATCCCCGCTGGGACACTGCTGCTTGGGCAAGGTTCTTAACCCACAGTTGCCTCAGTAAAATATCCAGCTGTATAAATGGATAACATTGTAAAGAACTGTAATCTATGTAAGTCGCTTTGGATAAAAGCATCTGCCAAATGAATAAATGTAAACGCAAATGCAAATGTTCTAAAACACTCAGATACTCCAAACTCAAACACAAAAAAAAAACTGCTGGAGTGCAGTACTAGGAGTGAACAGCAGAGGTCAGGACTCACCGGTAGGCAACAGAGGCCACTTCGCTCTTATCCATGTCCTCCTCCACAAACGGGTTGGGGTTGGGGAACTTGTGCCTCTCTCCACCCTGAGAGGGACGATTTTCTTGTAAGACCAGCTGTACAGCCAATGTGCAAGCACTCCCTGTGTGGGGCTCTGCAGCCAGCCTGGGACACTATCAAACACCCATCTCCCCTTTCTGCTGGGACACTGTCCTGTTCAGTCACAGTATCCACCCTTTCAACCCCAGCGCCAGGTGCCTGATGGCTCGAAACTCAAATCTGACCTGTTATCCTTGCTTGAATGTTAAATTGTTTCCCCAATTGTCATGTCGTTACTTAACGTGCATGTCTATGCTTAGAGTCATGTGCAAAACAAATTCCCTTTGGAGCTTTTCCAGACCACCGTTAATCACTTGTAGCGCCGTAGAAAGATGTAAGCTAATGCTGTTCGTATGGCTGAAGAGCTGGATCTGACTAAAGATAATTCGAGAAACAGTGGGAAATGGTGATCTACCGGGTTGCCGTGGGAGACGTACCATGCGCAGACACTGCTGTGAGAAGTTGTGGTTGATGTAGGTGGCTTCCATGGCCAGGTTCCGGGGTGAGTTGAACGAGTTGCCCTCGTCCTGCGGTGGCTCATTGGCCGTCTCGCTCACAGTCAGCAAATCTGCGAGAGGCAGATAGTCACAGATACTCTGTAATATAACCAGATATTCGGCTCCTGTATCTCTTCCATCCTATGAGATTCTCTTTTCTAACAGGAAGTTCCAATGCTGTTGACAGGGCTAGAAGATGGAAAGAATGCAAACAGGCAAAAAAAACAAAAAAAAACAAGACCCAGAGGGAGGGGCACTGCTCTGTTCACATGCAATTTTGGCCCTTCAAGGTGCTCATACAGCATGTGTATGAAGCTTAAGATCACACATATCCTTTGCCCCCCACTGTACAGAAATAGAGGACTGGGTAGTGGAAAAGGTGGAAAAAGAGGTTTTCACAGTCCTTTCCCATGACTTTATTACTAGGGCTCTGCATGCACCCAGAGTGTCATCATTTAACTTAGCCTTCCATGCTGTTTTAAGATGAGGAACTATAACTGATTGCTCTCCACACCAGTCCTGCAGAAAGCAGCAAAATGCAGAGCTCACCAAAATCTGAGTTGTCTCTTTTGTCAAAGAAGAGCTTGTTGCCCACTCTCTGAACGATGATGTCCCAGGAGTTCACTGAGCGCGTGCAGCACATCAGGGTGGCCAGGATGGCATCGGTGGCAAACACATTGCCCTGGGTCTTAGCCAGCTGCAGAGGAAGCAGAGGGAAGCATATGCTAAATTATACACAGGAATCTCTATTCAGTCGGCATGAACAAAAACATGCCCCAAGAAACAATGACAACAAACCATCCCTGTGTGAAACTACAGTCAGCAGTTAAGCTGCATGACAACAGCAACTTATACCTGAGCGTCATTAAACAATCTGAGCGCACTTCTAGAGTAGCTGTGTGAAATGTCTACTTTAGTAGCCAGTTCAGACTAAGTAATTTTACCTGTCCTATGAATCAATAAATCACACAAAATCAATAAATCAGTGTCTCCTCGTACTTGGTCTTGTATTTTAAAAGGTAAAAAGTCTGTCAGCCCTGGACCCATTTCCTTGGTTTTGCCTGGTCTTGGTACACACAGGTGAGTGTGTGTGTGGTGCCGCATACCTTGCGGATGACAGGGTCATCAGTGGTGGTGACGGTGTGGAAGATCCTCTTGATGCTCTTCAATGGCCTCTCGTTGCGGGTGGTGATACGATCAAAGGCCTTGTCATAATACTCCAGAGCGCCACAGCACTCGCTGAGAGGAGGAGGGGGAGACGATTAGAGACGTGAGAGGATGAGGTCAGCTTCATCTCCACAGATCCACAGAGCACCGCAGTGACTCAACACAGAGCACCCCCATTTCCAGCCCCCCCCCTCCTCCTCCTGACACGCACTGCTTATGTAAACTGTTGTTACTCGCAGATTCCTTCGCTGTACGCTTTATGCCGCTGGACCAGACTCTTCTCGCTCACAGCTCAGGTTATTCTTGTTGTGTGACTTGCGTGTCCGGTGAAAGTAGGCGCTTATTGTAGGGACAGGAAGTCGCCCTTGCTTCGGCGTTTCCAGGGAAACAGTGGATACTACTGCGGCAGAACCGGTGACTCACATGTCGACAGGGTCGGCCACCTCCATGTATCTCATCTTCATCAGCCTGGGGAAGTCCATCTCCTCTTTCACCTCCCAGTCACTGCGCACCTCCACCGAGGAGTCCCGGGGCTTCAGCTGGGCCTGAACAGAGGGGTCGGGGAAGGACAGGAGCGAAGGGGGTGGGTAACAGGACAAAAAGAGAGAGGGGATGAAGGAAAGAAAGTGTGGGACAGAAGGGGAAGCAAGAGGAGGGTGGGGGGATGAAGACGCCAGGTAAGAAAAACGCCCACATAAAAATACAACTTCTTCCAGTGAAAAGGTGAGACAACATGGTCTACAGTACGACTGACAAGTTCCTCGTACCTGGGACTTCTGGTCCCATTTCTGACGGACACCAAACTGCTTCTGAAACTTCTTCTGCAGGCGCATGCGATCCCTGATCACGGAAGAAGAAATGAGAGAGACAGTGCGCCTGTTACGAAGCCAGGAGATATTACTGTGTGCTTAACATTCTGGAAAGGTCAGCCCTACCAAAAGAAAAATTAATATTTCACTTCCCACATACGCAGATATATTGCATTTCGGCCCAAGTACACGGTGAAGTTATTTTTCTCATATACTGTGTGCTGATTAGGTCGCTGTGCAGTGCACGCACGGCCGGCAGAACAGCTCACCTCTCCTTCTGCTTGGCGCTCTTAGGCAGAGTCTGCAGGTTGAACTGGGTCATGTTCCTGCGGTCCTTATCTCGGCGCAGGTTCCTCTGTCAATCACACACACCATCCACAATCAGCTCCAATGTCACAGACACACTGTACCATCAACCATGGAACATTAGTAACTCTGTACATTGCAACTGACTTAATTCTTATTATTCTTATTATTAATGTTTTATGATAAAACAGAAAGGTTACTTATATATTAGCAGACAGTTCTCACTCAGTAATGCTTCAGCAGTCACTGCCACTAGAGTTACATCTTTATAAATATCCCTATCTGAGCTTTTACATTAGATCTGTGTATACACAATGAAAACTATGAGACTATTAATTGCAAAGGTTCCGATGATGCAGCATTTGCTGCATATGCTAGCATGCATGCACACGCACGTCACCCAGTCAGCCCAGCTCCATACCTGCGCAAACCTCATGCGGTTCCTCTGGTAGGCTGACTTCTGTGCCTTGGCCGTGTCCACCAGCTGGAAGCTCGCCTCATCCTCTTCGTGGAAGTAGGCATACTGATTGCCACCTCCAAACTGAGAGGAGTACTTATCTGTAACACAGACACGCACACACCCTTTGATTAGCACAGTGGCTTACGGAATGGGCAGGAACAGTAACTGCACATGACTGGCAGTATTAACCTCTTACAAACAGCAAGACTTCATTCTCAGTAACAATCAGTGGTCTGTGTATTAATCCTACTTTGAAATATCCCCGTCATATAGTACATCAACATCTATCTTTTTCGCTCAAAAGACTGATAGTTGCATTTTATCCACCACTAAAACAATAAAGTTCAATATTTTCTGAGGGGAATTCATTGAAATTGATCATAAAAGGGCATGAAATGTGAGCTTGACATTTCAGCTGCTTAGAAACTCAATAATTCTGAACCGAAGAGGCTCAGACACTACTTCCTGAATAACTGCATGTCCTTAGGAGGTAGATTTAGGCCAGTGTTTCCCAAACCTCTCCTGGAAGACCCCTTGTCCTGCATGTTTTAGATCTCTCCCTGCTCCAACACAGCTGATTTAAATGATCAGTTTGTTATTAAGCAGCTTCAGGAGTTCATAACGACTTGATCGTTTGAATCTGATTTAGACTCACTTGTGTATCTCTTGTCTTGGTAAGTAGCTCCAGTCCAGTCTGCCACCTACAGGGAAAAGAGACAGTCAAAGATTTTGAGAAGGTAAAACACCATGAATATTTTAATACCTAATACGATGTAACATGTTCCATGTTAACTGGTTCCATAATGACTCATGTCAAATCAAACTGAAAAAAATCACATGCTTGTCACTAATATAGATAAGACCACTATTCGTTAGCGTACTGAAGTGTGTGTAGATAGCTCACTGTCGTAAGGGTGTGCAAGGGCATTCCTCCTGTGCTAACTGCATAGCCTATTGCTGTTCAGTTGTGTGTGAGGGTATTCTTTGTAACACTGCTCAACATTCCTGTGCTTATGAGGGCACTCACCTTGCCCAGTCGGTCCCCCTTGCTGAAGGGCTGGTAGGGCATGTCCTTGAACTTCTCTGGGACAGCACAGGGACCCCAGCCCGAGGGATTGTCCTGGATCACAGGGGCGTGGAATTTCGCCATGATCTGACTGAGATGAAGAAGGGAACCAAGAGATTATTCATCTATAAATGAACTATCCCCAACCATCAAACAAAAAGTCTCTCAACATTTTATTTCCTCCACCTGTAGCAGATGCTCAGCCCTCAAATACATTTAGTACAGAAAGTCTGCTGTCACATCCTGCTATTGTAGCCTTGGCTTTTGCAGGGGGATTCAAATTAAGCTTAAAAGTGTACCGAATTTTCTATTAGTGGTCAAAGTCTTAACCTGTGCTTAGAGACCATTCGGTCAAGGCCTCAGACGATGTTCAGCACTGCTTTCTCCAAACATGCACATGGTACATGTCAGCTTGCGCAGTGGACTAGTCATCATAGACCCAAATTAAGTAATTCTGAGACTAGTATTACCATTTCAGTTGGTTGTGTAACATGTGATAGCTGACATGTAGTTCGATATCAGCAGAAATATGGGACTTGGCCATATTTTAATTAAACAGAGAAAGACATATCCTGTAGCTATACGTGACTAATTATCGAGTTACATTACATTACTGTCATTTAACAGACCGTCTTATCCAGAGCGACTCATGTGGGTTACATTTTTTTCCACGTTACCCATTTATACAGCTGGATATTTCCTGAGGCAATTTGGGGTTAAGTCCCTTGCCCAAGATCAGGCCCGGCGCAGTGGGGATGCATTGCACCTCCAGATGAACCCCAGTGCTCCCCTCAGTTATCTCCTTATATCCCGATGTCTACATAGTATTTATGACTGTTTATGCACCCCCGTGGAATGCAATCGCACCTCTCTGTATTTTCTCCTGGCGCCGAACTTGCCCACGGGTACAACAGCAGTGCCCCAGTTACCTATTATGTGTTTTTGTGTTTATAATAATATGCCTCTGACAGTTTCAAAAGGGCAATCATGCGTAGCATATTACCCCTCAGTCCAGAACCATTTGCTTGTAACTTGTGATGCAAGGTTGGTAGGCCGGTAGCAAACTAAAGTTATTCCCGGAGCAATCAATTGCTCTGAATGTACCCTTGTAAATTTGTAGCTAGCTGGACGGGTCGGTGTCGAGGGCGAAAACAAATGATAAAGCAAGACACCTTGATGAAAAAGGGCTAGCTGGCAAAAGCAGTTAGGTACATCAGACAGCAACTGTTGGACATCCCGCTAATACACGACGTATGCTGCACATCACCTATTAGCCAACTGGGTATCAAACAAACCGGCTTCAGGTTTACTCTGTGTAATTGAGGGTATACGTACATGGGTCTGTGTCAAGATGTCACTGCCATATTTACTTACATTTCGTAGTTATTTTTCTAAATACCTAAACTAGGATCCCGTCCATGCAGTTCCACCGCGCCAGCATATTGCAGGCAATCTTTCTGCAATTTTTGCTACATTTAGCAGCCATTAGCAAAATGTCACACTAGTTAAGTCGTTCGTTACTTCCAGGAATCTGTCATTCGCTCGCAAGACGACGAATATAGTCGAAAGAGCATTTGTTAACTGGCTAAAGACAACTGAAACACTTAGTATGGACAAATGTGTCTATTACAGCATTTACGAATAGTATCCAATTGCTAGCTACCGGTACTCGCCAGTTAGCCAGCAAGGAGGATCTGAGGATATAAAACACTATTAACTTTCCAAACCACATAAATAATGCCACACAACAACAACACTCACTTTAATACGCAAGTACAAGTGTTTAATACCTTGTTCTCAGCTTGTAAATCGAAGGATGTTAGCAAGTTGTACTGTCCATGAACCTCAAAATTTTTAACATATCATCTTCCAGTATGCCGGCGGAAAAGGATCAAACACAGCGTCGTAAAGCGGTCTGTGCTTCCTGTCGTGATAAAGTTTTACGACATTCCACTTCATACACACCCACTCGCAGGTGCGTTATTGGGGAGTAAATGCTTTCAACATGTGTTTTTGCCATGCGTTATACCCATGAATTAATTATTGAGTTCAGTCGATTAATTTTACTCTACGAACTAGTAGACAACTTTACTAAAATGAGTTAGCTAGCTCGTGGGGTTGCTAGCATTTGTTAGTCAACTGTAAAACTGGCTAGGTGCTTTTCTGCTGGAAACGTACACCACACCGTAAATCCGTAGAAAACCCATATTCAGCAAACTAGTTTGTCGACGAGCCAATTGGTAAATTATACCATGTTTGACTTGGTTGGTCAGAAGCTAACTAGCCAATCTGAGATCGTTCAAAAACTAAAGGAACTGTACTGTGCAAGAGTGACAGAAAAATTGAGTGTTGCAAGTGACAGGGAATGATTTGGTGTACATAACTGATATTTAAAAGTAGCTTATACGTACAATCACTATCAATTGTTGCTGCTGCTACATTACAACAATTATTTTACTGTTACGATTTTTTGTTACTGCGATCCATAGCTCCCTAATAAATTCAAGACTAAATATTTGCAGCACTTCTGACAAGCTTCTGACAACCTAGCTAACTACCATACACACCATTGGGGTTCATACTGCGCGGAGTAGCGGCAGAAGGGTTCCGTTGACGCCCAAAACTAACACAAAAAGGCTGACCAGCTACACTGCATCTGTAGGCTGGTAGCCAGCTCTTTATGCCGTCACGCCTCCTTTCACCTGACAATCAGTAACTTTTTATGAATGTCTTCGTCATAGGTGACGCACTTTGGATTCTTGAGTTTGGAGGGATTTCAAAGAGTACCTTTAAGAACTGTGTTTGTGGTGAGTGTCCACAAAGGAAAACGTTTAAAAATGCTGAACTTGGTAGAAATGGTGACAAGTGGGAGTCTGCATTAAAGAATGCATTATATGAACCAGACGGATGCTTACAAAGGAACATACTGTACAATGCAACTCGGCCTGCAGTTAGTGTGTTGGTTATTCTTAGTGGGAGACATTGAATATTTGTTCATCTCGTGGACTATGAGTTACCTTGAACATTGAAAGCCATCTTCTAGCCTGAAGGGAATAATCATATGTCTTACTTCCTGTTTCCATGGTACCTCCAGACTGTATTGTTGAGCTGTTTAATGCTCCCACTGCTGAGGATTGTGGGATTGCGAGCATTTTCCATGGCGTCCGAATCGTACACGTCTGGTACACACTCTGCAGCCTTCGTCACCTGTCCTAATGAGCAGGTGGCCAAAGACCTGGCCAGGTAAAGAGGGTAATGCCTTGATGCTAGAAATGTTCTGGGATTTTAAAAAGCCATATAGTGGTTTTGTGGACTGATACCATTTTGAGGTCTTGTGAATTTTTTTTTTGTTCCATCCATTTGCCCACCAGTGTGAATCACAGATCATCAGTTGATCATAGCATGAATACAGACGCATGTACATCAGCCACGCCATCTTCATATCCAGTGTTAGGTTAGTGTGCTTGGTAACGTTTATAATCTCAATGTACCATGTTATCTTTCCCAGAGGAATGGTGGAGAAGAAATTGGCTGCCTGTGTCAACATTGTGCCAAAGATCATGTCAGTGTGAGTGTTGGCAAAAGCTCTGGTTCATATAGACACCACACACATTCACAGAAAAGTTTGCGACATAAAGTGCAACTCCTCTGGGTTTCAGATACGAGTGGCAGGGGAAGATCGAAGAGGACAATGAGGTGTTACTGGTGAGTCTCATTTACCAGGTCTGTGTTTTCTCTGGTTTATACAGATCAATTTAATCACTTTATCCCAGAGCGATATTGAACCCACCACACTGTTCAAATTATTAAAGTGTCACTTTCCACAATGAACTTGGAATCTGTTAATGGAAATTTGACAATATTCACTTCTATCATTGAATTCTTCGGAAGGGCATGCTCTCAGTAGTCTAGCCATGAATTTTAATGCATAACATCTTTCCCCCTTTTAGATGATTAAAACCAGAAGTTCAAAGGTTTCAGCTTTGGCAGAATATGTAAGGTGAGCCTGTAGATTAGAGGATGTTATTTGTCAAGTTACATGTTCTGTCCTGTAATGCTTTTGTAGATTGTTTAACCAGTTGGGCCATTGATAATGTAGTGCAACCTCAGATATAAAGGTATCAGTAAATCACCATGTTCAACAAGATTTAGATTAATGTTTTGTGAACAGGTTATTGCATACATTGAAATATGAATGATTTAAAAGTAGTATTGTGAAATTAGACTTTCATCGGGGTGAAACTAAGTGTGCACATCAACTACTGGGCTGGACCTCTCAAACCTCAATTATGATTTATTACGTTGTTGTAAGCCCTGAGATTGTTACCTTTTCAGCATGCCATAATGTAATTTGATGAGTAAAAAACACAAAAAGGTTATGGTACATTTTGCAGGTCAAATCATCCGTATGAAGTGGCCGAGGTCATCAGTCTGCCCATAGACCAGGGAAACCCACCCTACCTGAAGTGGCTGGGTGATGTTGTACCTGAGTGACTTCTCTCTACCGCCACCAGTGGACTTTTTTTTGGAGGTTCAGTGACATTTTCTCCCGTTTGCAGTAATGCATTTCATCTGTCTGAGAGGGCAAGAGAGGTAAAAATAAAGCCAACTGAGTGAACTGGAAATGCTTGACATGCCAGCGTGTTTTATTTGTGTTTTTGTTCAATAAAGTATGCACTAATGTAGTCTTTCACCTTTCAACCAGTGAGGATCCTGGTTGAATAATCATGATGTCAGATTTAATTTACCATTAGCAACACCAATTTAATAACATTAAACTGAAGTGAATCTTGAGAGGCTATTTATGGTACATCATTAATGTAGTCTTAATATCCTCAATACAAAGACCGAGAGTGAAAAGCAACCACTCTAGGTGGGTGGTGTGTCTGTGATGATCAGATTTGATCAGTCGATGTTAGTCTTGGAGCCACTAGGTGGAGACATTTCCCCACTTACCTGCATTGCTTATCTGCTGGTATTTAACAATCCTCCAGCAGTCCCTGACCCCAAGGTGTCCTAGGCCCAGATCAAAGCAATACACAATGTACTTTGTCTGTGACTTTATATAATGAATATAAGAAATTGTGACATTTCCCTTTTACTTTTACACATCGTCTGTTATTTCCAGTATTCATTGACCTCTTGATGGTGTGTGTGCATTGGAAATATGTCAAACTTCCTCCCTCAAAGTTAAAGACAAAGAGCATAGCAGATTTAATCAGGTTGATAGTGGTGCAGCTGTTTCTGGGTGGTAGTCAGGTCTGTTAAGAGCAAAGGGGGGCTCTTTAGAGGCTTTTCGAAGGCTGTCTCATCCCAGCCAACTAGTAGCCTGCACAGAAGATGTATAGAGTGAGGTGGCCCCATGCTTTGAATATATATATTATAAATATATATATATATATATATATATATTTATAATATATATATTTTTATCTATATATAAAATATAAATAAAAAAATATAGATTCTTTATTGTCAACCTCTGGTTAATGTCACCCATAGATGTTTTTCTTGTCAGTTGTGGTCAATGGGAAAGATACAATTTTCTTGTTCCGTGTAATATTTTTTATAGATTTATTAAGTAAAGTTGTCAATATGTGCATGTCAATATACATTTTATGCCTCAGTTCATGTAAAATCCCAACTTTGCTCCTCAATAAGTGAATAAGAAGTTTTTTTTTTTTTTTAATGCTGCGATTGCACGTCTATATTCTGTCTCAGCATGACCTCTTAGATTTATTCTGGTCATGTAGTGAGCTCCTTAACATCCAGCGCAACATCTGAATCTCAGAAAAAAAAAAAACATGCCAAACAAGAAAAAAAATTAATTTACTAGGTTACATGTGTCTTCCTGTGTGGGTTTTGCTCATGCAGGTAATTGATGCAGAGATCAGGTTCCCACCAGGTTTGTGGTTTTGTATCATTGCACTAGCTGCATTCATTAATGGGCACTGCTGCCAGACATGCTGTTTAATTAAACCACTATGCAGACAGTGTTATGACCCAGGTAACCTTCATTGGGAAAAGCACACCTTTAACTGGGGTGCACACATTTCTTATTTCCAGTCTAAGCACTGTAGGATTTTCATAACCTTAAGAATATATGCCACACATTGTTACCTTGCGACTATCGTGCCTCATTGCTCAGCTGTAGTTCTCACTGTATGTTCCAGTAACAAATGGGTAAGTCCTCACTAGGGCCATGAAGCTGCAGTGTTTTTTAGAGGAATTCACCTCCAAAAAAAGACTGATTGAGATGGGTGGACCTAGCGAGTGCCTAGAATGAGGTTGGATTGGTGTGTGATGACGTGATCATCCTGTACAGTCTCATTCTGTGTCAGTCTGTCTTTTGTGTTTCAGCCTGGGGAAATCGCGATTTCAGTTACAGAGCAATCGGCTAATCTTCCCAAGGAAAATCTTACAGGACAATTTAACTCTCAAGAGGTTCCAGCACTGCGCATTGAGCATCCAGGGGAGCTTCACATACTCTCAGCTGAAATTCAAGTGTGTTGCTCCCCATTACATTGGATTTAATGACATTACGTTTAACCAGGTCACTTAATGTATTTTGAATAGCAGTGAGCAGAGATTTTATAAGATGCTCCCCATGGCTGACCTCTCTTATCTTAATCAGTCCCTCCTGTATGGATTTTCCTTCAAGCAGATCTTAAGAAGTCTTTGTGCATTCTCAATGCCCAATTATCTAAGGGAAGAAAAGTCATGCCAGTTACGAGCGGACACATTATTGTGGCACAAACACTTTTTTGAACCTTTGAATAATATATTTACTGCTGCAGTTACATAACTATGCAAAGTATTCGAAGAGTGTGGGGAGTTCAACTGGTGCGTCAAGCGAAAAAAAAAAAAAAACATTCATTCAGCACCACACACGTTTAAAGAGTAAAGCTATTTCCATTAGCAATGACTACAGAATAACTCCCTCTCGAGCGAGCTGGGCACCAGGGCCCCTGCTGTGATTTATGACGCCATCGCGAGGGTATGTGGGTCTGTTGACAGGGTGCAACGCAAAGCAAAGCAGAATGTTTGTCCCACGTCACGCTCCTGATTGGGAAATAACGAGGCTCCCGAGGTGAGGTTGAGGTAGAAAGGTCAGTGCGTCTTGCACCCTCTTCCCTCTCCAACTCTGGCCCTTCCCCTTCCATTATTCAGCATTTCCTGGATGTGGCGAGCAAAGGGGAGCTCTGTGAGAAAAATCCAAATCCAGTCATGGACAGGAAAAATAATGACACAGGTAATCAGTGCCTATGGGAAAGAAAGATATTCTGTATATGTACATATACTGTAGATATACACAGATGAAAACAACAAGGGCCTGCATAGTTGGCTTTATTTGTGTGTCTAATCAGGATGTGTCTTTTGATTCTTATTAATGACCGGGTGGGTTAGTGTCTGTTAAAAAAAAAGCCTAGCACACTGCTGCATCCATTGATGACACTATTATTGATGATGATAATATGTGTGTAAAGTACTTAGTGCTTTAGCGTTCAGTGTACACAATAACAGGAGCACCATGTCATATGTTCCCTCTCGGTTCTTGTGTACCGTGTGCTATACTGTATCTCTGAGGCATGACCTGTGTTTGTCTGGAGTTGTAGTCGATAGCCTGAAGATGTTTGCAGTTGAAGTGTGAGCACTTTCACAGCTGAGCGTAGTGGCGGGTGGCAGAGAGTCATTATAGGGTCCATTCTTCTGTGTCAGGGCTGGAACCACATGGTCTGGAGTTAGAAATGGTGCGCGCTGTTTCACAAGGGGTAAGTGCATTGCATGTCATTAAAGCAAGATTTAACACCTCATTCCCACAGCAATATTTTTTCTTCCTTTTCTTTTCTGTCTCTCTCTTTCTCTCATACACACACACGCACACACACTCATTGCCATTTCGTCCACCCACTTACCTATCAGTCCATCTAATAACATCACACAAAACTTTCCTTTTCTCTTCTCCCTGGCAATTGGTCTCTTAGCAACATGACTCACTCTTCCAGAGAATGGCATTGTAGTTGAAGGAGAGTTTTCATTTTGTGTGTGTGTGTGTGTGTGTGTGTGTGTGTATGTGACAGGGAGAGGGAGAAAGTGTGTGCATGCATGCTTGTTTGTTGTTACCTGCTGTCTTTATGTGCTTGTATGTATCTCTATTTGCAGGGTACAGGTTGTCATCCACAACTCTAACTGTATTAATGACACTTCAGGATTGATGCTGTCTGATGAGACTCATAATGCAGCCCTTGGAAATTCAAGGATTGCCATCCTTTCATGATTGTCATGTGGTTGTATAAATCAAAGATGCCTCATGCACATGAATATGGCAGGGGAGAGGATGAATGCCACCTTTGCTGCCACCACACTACACTTTCTTATGAGCAGCTTATGGTTGGGACATAGATACTGTCATATTTTTTATTCTGTTTGGATCTGTGGCTTCTTGCTTGTGTTCTTTTTTCAGTGAAATTCAAGTCAAAAACAAGAGCCAGAAGGTGACATACTGTCATTTCTCAGATCCCATTTCTAAGGAGTATATCAGTTAGATGGCACAGTAGTTATACATGTTGATGTCACATCAAAAGACATACAATTATCCAAGGACAAATATAAAGAAAAAAGGTCCCTGCTGATAAATAGCATCTCACTCAAAATTTGCACAGTTGAGCTTGCTGCAGCACAAAGCAATGTCTCCACTATTCCTAAATGTGTGTTATGAGCCAGTTGCTCCATTCATGTTAGCAGTTCTTTGGATTACACTGTAAGCACCCAGTATCGTGTTATTATATAGGAAGAAAAAATAGCAGAACCCAATGTAATACCTACAGCATATTCTTTTGCAGTGTAGGAGCCACGCACAGTAAGTGTGGGGTTGTGATGAAGAGGCTCTTGGCAGAATTGGCGAGCAGTACCTGGATGCTGTAAGTGCTGACAGACTGATGACTTACACCTGTCAGTGCCACCCATATCAGGTGTCGTGTTGTGCTGTATTGATAGGTGTTGAAGCATTGTGTGTTATTTGTAAAGGCTACGGGGGTGTTGAAGGATCTTTGATCACCCTCTTTGGCTTGCTGATGTCCTCAATACCCACCCGGTCCGGACTCGAGGTCGCTGAGCTTCTTGGGATGCAGTGGCGCAGTGGAGAGCTGGGCTGGACGCTTAGCGATGCTGCCGACGCCACAGGCTGTTTTTCACTGTAGTGTTTTCACAGCCTGTCTTTACCCCCTCCTTCACTTTGCACCAAACATCACGCTCACTCTCATAACGTTAGTGCTAATAGACAGTCTGGAACCACTCCAATAAGCGTGAATGCAATTACTGACAGGTGTTATGTATTAGGGAGCTTCCATTAAGAACAGCGTTTTTTTTTTTTTTTTTTGGTGAATGTGAGCGCCTTTTAACACTGTGTGTTTTCATGTCCTCCCGAGTTTGGTGAAGATGATAGATGCTGGCACAAGGGCCACCACCCCTGCTTCAAAGCACTGGCTTTTCAAGGAAGGGCATTCAAGCTACTCTTCCATCAGAGACGCAAACATTGGCTTACCTGCTGTTTTTTCTCAGGTTCTGTAATGAGCTTTTGTTTTGGTTTTAGGTCAAGCCCTGTTTTCAGTCTATATGTGAGTTAAATGGAGCCATAAAACATGCAAGTTAGGAAATGCAAAGAATGAGGATGGTGCTGGATCACTTGTATGTGGCGTTTACCAGTGAATAGCCTTACCACAGATAGCACTCTGCAAATCCTTAGTTTGTCGGCACACTCCCCGCGCTCTCTCTTGTCAATTGATTGTTCTGCTCCCGGTTTCTCTCATCCATCACAGTGAAGGATCACCTAAGGACGAAATACGACATGGCCAATACTGTTTAGCACTGCCAGGGACAGCTAATCTGGCAGTCTGTGAGTGTAACCCCCCCCCGGGTCTTCTCTCTCACCACCTCCAACACACACTCTCAGACACACACACACACACACACTCACACGCGTATGAACACATATGTATACATGCATACACGTACATGCACACACAAATTCACATTCACTTATGAGTGAACACACACACACACACACACACACACACTTGCTCACACAAACAGACATACAAATTAAAAATACACATAGGCAAATTAAAAAGGTGCATCTGTATGTGTGTGCACTGAACATGTAATGTACACACACACAAACACACATATGAACATGTACGCATAAACAAATGAACAATACCCTCAGTACAAATGGCTTTGGTCCAACACGGTAGTTGCTTTATTGTTTGGATTTGCTCTCACAGAGGCAATTTAGAAGCTGTCTGTGCAGCATTTGAAAAATTGATTCTTTTAAAAATGCCTCCTCTGCTCCATGCCCGCAAGTATGAAGCTCCTCAAATCGGTTTGTTTACACTGTGATTGATACCTGCCCTTTAGATCCTTGGCAGGCTATCAAGAAAGGGGCGACTTAGAATACCTACGCTAAAGACTGCAGATACGAACACAGGCTCAAAGCTTCTAACCCAGCTGGCAGCTGCCCAGTGAAGAAATGCAGTCATTCACAGCAGAGATCCACCACTTAATACAGCACATAAGCTGGCAGTAGATGAAAGCTTCAGTCAGCCTGGACAATACAGCCCAAATGTGTACATCGGTTACGTGTGAATGTGGTAATGGAGAGTCTGTGAGAGCTGTAATTTAATACTGCAGCTGCCCTCTGACAGTTACTGTATGAATGTAATGCTGTGACTCCGATGTGTTCCGCTGTGTGCAAACGGAGGAATCTGACTGATCACATGACGCTTTCCTGTGACTGTGATGAGATTCTGATCTCCCAGCTGTTCTGCATATGCCGATACGCCACTACTAACATGCCAAGTTAATAGCTATTATGTATATTTTTTTGATGCTAACAACCTGGAATTTGACATACACAGGTTATTGGCATCGGTGTTTCACCAGCTGCAAGGATATCTCGTTTCACTGGATAGTATGAGGCATGCAGAAAAAAGAAGGAATTTTTCTAAAAATAATGTCATTAGTGTGGATAAATACGTGCCAGATTTAAACACGAGTTCAGGCGCAGTATGTGGCTCCAGGAGCAGAAATACCCCTGTTCTCTTGACTACAATCAAAAATCATTCACACTGTCAGCCGCAGCTAATAAACAAGGTTCACTGATTGCTCCTCTTGATATATCAGCATGATGCTACGGGCTACGGTCAAATGGTTTGCTGATTGTGATTCATTTGGAGACAAGGCTAATTTTTCAGTTGAGATTCAAAGCAAGCCTTGATTTAAATGAGCAGGGAGATATTTGTGTCAATAAAGTAGGAGACACAAAAAAGGCAACAAGATGTTTATTATACTTACACACACACTCATATGTATATGTATGTATGCATGTATGTACAGATAGTTGCATAATGAGGCACTGATACAGACCTAAAGCTTCAACTGATGCAATATAAAAACACTGTGAAAGAATCATTGACCACTATGCTTTATGATAAAATGAGTGTGAGTGTGAGTAATACTTCAAATTACATTGGCCTTGTACTTTTGTAATTATATAGTAAGTATAAGAACTATGCAAACATTCTGAAAGAGCAGCTTGCTACAAAGCATTTACTCTGTGGAAAGTCATCTATGCATACAGAATATGGATGTGGTGCTTCCATATGTGCCATGTAAGTACATTATTTTTTCTCCATAACTGTTGAATCTCCAAAGCCAACTACTTTGAAAAAGATGGAGATAACATTTTGTACAGAGAAACAAATCTGTTGATGTATTTTGACAAGACTAATAGGATTTCATAAGTAGGCAAAACAATGCTTTGTTGCTTCAAGGAAAGCCAAAAGGTACAAATGGATGTGGTCATTCTAATGAAAGAATTATTGATTCTAATTTGAAGTACTTCGATATGAAGTCTTCATTAACTCTGTGTCCTTGTGGGTACTTTCTTTGCCAAGGTACTTCCTTTGTCAATATTTTGTTCTTTGCTTCCACAGAAGCACTTGTCAAAATAAGTAATTTTTCCTCTCCTACTTTTTTTTGCTTGCGTACAAATCTCACACAAGGGCATATGTTTGTGGGTGTTGAGATTCAATGAATCACTTCGAATTCCAAGTTCTTGCACACTGAGTCACATGTACGTTCAACATTCACATTAAAAATCTGTACATTTAGAACTTTACTAAAACATACAATACAAAACAAACATGATGCCAAAAATACCAGTATATACAGGAAACAGGAAACAAAATGCATTTACCCGACATTAGCTTTTATACAACATACCAAACATTTTTTAAAATACAATGTACAGTTGTGTTGCTGGAGATGAGATGCTGGTTCATCTGTAAACTCTTTGTATATTTTTCTCACTATCTGTGTGTGTGTGTGTGTGTGTGTGTGTGGTGGGAAAGGTTATCATGTGCATGTGTTGCTTTGTATAAGTCTGCAGAATGTAGAGTGAAGCTTGCTATGGACTGAAGAGCATGATACAATGCATAGCCACTCTCTGGGCCAGATAGGTATCAATCATAGATAAAACAACATAGATAAAAAAAAATCTACTTAAATTGAAGCCTCTCACCTCTTGTTTAAAGAAACTCTGGGAAGGGCGGTGCCCCACTGTGGGAGATGAATTTTTGGGAGGAGACATAGTTTGGAGCTGAGAGCTCAGCATTAGGAATGACTGTGATTGGAGCACTGCAATGTGGTGTCCCTGTTAATGGAGTTCTGTCCTGCTCCAATAAAGCAAAATCAACCAACCAATCTATACGTCTATGTATACATAAATCAAGCAAATTGCTCATAATGTACTGTCACACATTATAATATGCTAACAGGTTACCTATCTGAATGATTGTTGAAGACTTGCTACTTAAACAGGTTGACTGCATCATTTGTGATGCTCTGACTAAGCCCCTGACAACAGCAATGCTTACATCACCACGTAAAGTATGGTTAGTTTTATTTCGCTTGCTAGTAATCAAGCTAATCTGGGGATCCACAGAGTTATTTTGAGGTATAAATCTACTGAACTAACCAATCAAAGATCGTTTTGGAGGTAGCCAGCTTGTTATATTTAAGGAAGTCAGCTAGCTAATCAAATGACGGTTTAAAAGAATTATTATGACTGGACGTGTAACTAACAGATATGCAGCTAACTGTTGCTATAACAGATATATTTGATAAATGGGACAATCGCATCATTAACATCATGTTCGAGTTCCATGCTCAGGCATGGTTAGCGATCACACTAGATGCGTACTGTGTCCGAGTCCAACTGAACCATGCCCAAACCCACCTCTTCAAGCGGGCCTGGGAACGGTACGGAGTGATCACACTAGTCAAATGAACTGGACTTTGGGGGTCAAATGTGCTTGGGCCCGGTACGGATCGCCTAGTGTGAGTACGCACTTAAAATGTCAGAGGGTGCTTCACCGGAGACTGTCAAAAGACCATTGCATAGAACCAATGCAAACTACAGCAGATATGCCATGAAGGCAGGAGCAATGATACTTAGTCAGCTGAGGCCACAGAGTGATGGTACTGGATGTCTTGATGTGTTCAAACCTAGCTGATCTATGAATAGACAGCTGTCCTAATGGAACATCATACTGTTACATGTAGTGAGGTATTGCTCATCAAAGTATATGAAAATGTTGTCTTGCAGCTTCTCAATGTTGACAGATTGTCATGAAACAGTGGCCAAATGCTAGTAAAAAAGGAAAAATAGTAGTGAATCTATGCATCCTACTCTAAATTTCACTTCAATAGTTTATTTTTCGTTTATTTAGAAGGTAACATTTGCCGGCTAAATAAGTAGCTACTCTTGGGCATTAAATCCAAAAGACTGATTATATGACTTTGATAACCAGCAGTTTTAGTACATAGTCACTTTTTGGTTCGAGCATTTTTATGGTAGCACAATCTTCTCCGGACTAACATGAGAAGTGCTTCATTCCTTTATAATAAAAATGATATGAAATGGAGAGGCTAGGCAGAGTGTCAGCTAGATTGTTTGGCATGTGTCCCTGTCATCTAATACCGGGACATATGAGAAAGCAACTATAGACACAAGAGATGTCAATGTTGCAGTAATGGAACAAAAACAGATTATGTATTACCTTAAATTTAAGCAAGACCTTAAATGGCTGGAATCAAAGGACACATGACCTACTTTGAAGGAAAAATGGCAAAATGGTACAATGAAAGTTTTGTAGATGCATGAAATCCATACTAAAATTTACCTGAGCCACATCTTTCTTTTGTTCATGTTGAACTGTGAATAGATTCACAATGCACTCTGACTTATTTACATGGGTTAAATCTCTGATGAAATGACTTCTCACACAGAGTCCACATCATTAGAATTTGCTCTGTGTGTGCACTAAATCACTGGCATTCATAAAACGAGACAGACATCTGTAATCAAGGCACATTGACAAATTCCAGACTGTTCTGTTAAGGTTTCATCATTAAAATCTGTCAGAGCTCTGAGAAACTGCGCACAGCAAGCTTTGTATCGAAGGCTTTGTGCCATACATATATTTACAGCTACTTTGGTGGATCTACTTGCCTTTTCGCCATCTAGTGGTATAACAAAGTTACTGTTGTCACTTTGGGAGAGCCGCTCACTGTCACTGAGCTCTGTGAGGAACTCTTACTTTACTTTTATGGCTGTTTTCGCACTGCCAAAAAAAAAAGCACCAAAGCATCAAAGAGGGACAAAGTATGCCATTTACTCCGCACCACTTTGTTTTTTTTTGGTTACCACGTGCAGTGTCTCATTGTTCCTAACGCGCAGTAGCCTTACTCTGATTCTCAAACAGTTTTCTCAAACATTTGCTCAGTGTGGCTCCTATCCAACTTGAGTACCTCCTCAGATCCTTTAATGCCTTTTCAGACTTTCGCATAACCATCAATCTCTGTTTCCTGGGCCTGTTGTTGGTAGTATTTGTACTATCTAATCATGCTGTGGCTGGCGTGAAAGGCCCATGCTGTGAAAGCCACATGCAGACTAATTTGTGTAGGGGCTGCTTGAGGTGCGCCCACTCTGAGAACACGCTGCACAGTCTTCTCCCACCCGCCTCCGCTGTGATTGAGCAATTGCACACACATGGTAAGTAAGGGTGAAACAAACATTGATGAAAAGGTTTAGGATTTGTGCACTCTCCTTCTGAAGACCACTTTCTGCTGGCATGTAATATAGCATTAAGAAGTGTGTCATCGTGTGGAGTCATCAAACTGCAGTAGTCACTTAGATCTGTCCCTCCCTTTCACGAGAGGCTATATTCAGTTAATTTGCATCACATTATATTTTCTGACATGATTTGTGAGACTGGTCAGGTCACTAGCTGTGGGAATCAATATGGGTGGGGTGGGGGGAAGCATAGCTTGTCGTCAGAGAGCATGCAGTTGATAGATGGAGAAAGTCAAGCTGGTCTAGACATGTTCAAAGAATGATGTTAGCTTCCTCAAGATAATAGCACTGTTATCTTGTTCTTTTTGTCTTGAGTTGTGATGTGTTTCTTTTTGTCAGTTCAAACAGGAACATAATATGTAATCACCCTCATTTTTCTTCTTTTCCTTATTCCCATGTCAGTGTACGCTGTTGATAAGTAAACTATCTGACAGTAAACTACCAGCTATAAGCTCTATTCAGTAAGACATAATGTGGTGAATTATGTGTGATGCAGTGAAACCGAATTGTACCGTTGACAAGTAAGTGAATACTTGTTAACATTTGAAATTGGTTTAATACTAAACTTCATTTATATTGGTAGTATTAGCCATGTAATGTAAATGACTGATTCCTCTATCTTACATGTAGTATTAGTACTATATACCATAGGTGCTTTTATATTTCATGCTTTGGATCTTGCTTTTTTCAAGTGTTTGTTCTTGGAAAAAAAAACATCAACATCAAGAATCAAACTAAGATGAGTTGCTTAAAAAATGGTGTGACAGTATTTCTGAGAGCGAGCTATTGGGTGGCAATGTAGAATAGTGATTAGGGAGCAGGGTGCAAAATCCCAGGTGGGCCACTGCTGTTCTACCTTCAGGCAAACTACTTAAATTGAACTGCCTCAAAAAGTACCCAGCAGTATTCATAGGAAACATAAAAAATTGAACGTTATATTAGTCACTATGGATAAAAACAACAAACTAAAAACACATGCCAAACAGACAAAAGCAAATGTAAAAATGCAAGAGAAAACACAGAAATTGAAAACAAGCTGCGTGAATTATGATAGTGGCTGTCAGTTTTTTACTGCAATCATAGGAGCTGACACCATCCCGTAAAGCATTTTCCCATTCGCAAAAATGGATATCCAGTGCTCTTTTACCATTATTGTGATCACAGGAATTATCGTTGGAATCGCCCCCTTTTACCATTTGCATGTCAACAAAGTGACTCATAAAACGCAAATACAAAAAGCTATTTCATAAATGAATGTCAAAATGTGTATTTTTGCGCAGCTTGATTAAAATGTGGTTGATAGATTGCAGTGTCCTCTCCAATCTGTGAATTATATTGCTCAGGCACATCTGCTCAAAGATGTGTTTTTGGTCGGCCATTAAAATATTGCACACTTGGATGCAATTTGCAATTACATTGCTATGGAATACTTGTTTAAAAATTGAGTACCAATCACCATCAGGTTTTTGTATTTCACTCTGACAATGGCCATCATTGCTATTGTAATCTATACAGTTAATCAGAAAGAGGGGATTGGTGGAGGAA
The DNA here is from genome assembly GCF_013368585.1 of Megalops cyprinoides. Lineage (NCBI taxonomy): Eukaryota > Metazoa > Chordata > Actinopteri > Elopiformes > Megalopidae > Megalops > Megalops cyprinoides. The sequence goes on along the minus strand of NC_050583.1, from coordinate 13,227,889 downwards.
GGCCCTGTTCCTGTCCAGAATGAAAGAATTAAAGACGCCTTCTCAATGCAACCTCCCAGTCCCTGCCTTGATCAAAGTAATGCTTTGTAGTTTTCTGCAACTGGTTCATTTCAGTGATGTGTGGGACTAGGCATGCAAGTGATCCAGTCATTGGTATCAGACATATATTGCAATATATAAATACTTTGATAAGACTGGCACATTGATAGCTGTAATACATTTCTCAGATCAGAGGAGAAGCACACTGAAGCACCCTCATAAATGGCACAAACAACAGATCCATCTTGTGCCACAAAACCAGAACAACAACAGAAAAAAACAAAAGTTTTTAAAGACAGAATGTGAACTCACCCCTACAATCAATGTTCAAATTACACTTACCATTTTTCATTTGTAACAGTAATTTTTCACTTGTGATAATATGGTTATTATAATTTTGCAATCATTCAGCACCATCATGACATGGTTATGCTGAGCATGCTTAAATCATTTTTCCTTCCCACATTTTTGCTTCTCCTTTCTTAAGTATTAATTTAAAATATAAGGTCCATGGCTGAGCACTTCAGCTGTTTTGACGCTCCTTCGTGATTGAATGGTTCAAATCAATTAAACAAGCAAAGCTGGTGACAGCCAGTGTGACATGTATATGCATCAATGCTGTTTACATATAACATTTGATTAGTGCTTGTATTCCATGTCCTAATTTACTGGCAAAGATAAGCTAACACCAATACAACAATCACTCAGCAACCATTCATGAATCAGCTACTGTTGCCGCTACTTCTAACCTTTATCATTAACCCAGATGTTTAATCTCTTCAGTGTTGTATTTTTCACATGTTCATAGATATATCAGTTACATTGACTGAATATGATATTGGACCACGGGTTTTATATATTCCAAGTGACAGTTTGACAGCTCTAATTCAATCCCTGTTCTGATCTGGTGTACTCAAATGCTAAGTGGATGAGACTGCCAAGATACTAAGAGGATCCAGCTAAAAGACAATACAAGCATTTCATTTTTAAAGCCAGATAGGAAATGCAATTCCTTTTCTCTCACAGATAACTGATCTCCAGTGAGGTGTTCTTATCTACTGGTTCCTCAGGCAGTGGTTTTACACTACTGTTTTTGGCTCCATTGAGTAATGAGGGAAGGGTTGTCACAGGGCCCGAGCCTGGACCTTTCCCATTCAACTCCCCTGCTTGAAGTCCATCAGGGGAAGCTGCCTCAGAGGCCCCTGCTGTTTTCCCCCTTTGCAGAAATAGGGTTCTGGAGCTCTCTGGCTGTCCATTTCCATTCCCATTCTGTGCAATCCTGCAGATCTCAGTCATCTCAGTAGCTTCCCCTCTGGCCTCAACATCCTCATCTCCCATAGTTCTTCTTAGGCTTTCCCTCGGCTCCAGCACCATCCTCCTGGCCACCTGCTGGTGATCGGTCCCCAGATGCTCCTGGTTCTCCACCTTCCGGGAGGAGCGGCACAGGGCCTTCCGGAACCCCCGCTTGAAGTTGTCCGAGAGGAAGCCGTACACTATGGGGTTGGCACAGCTGTTGGCGTAGGACAGGACGACCACGAAGTAGTAGAGCCCACGGAACTCTGCCGGCAACAGCACCACAAGGTTGATGATGTTGAGGGCGTAGAAAGGGAGCCAGCAGAATACGAAGACGGCCACCACTATTACAACCATCAGCGTGACGCGGCGCTCCGACCGCCTGCGTTTGGTCGAGGTGGCCCGTACCTTTTTCCCTGTACTGCGGACCTTGATGACGATCAGCAGGTAGCAGAGGCAGATCACCAGGAGGGGGCCGAAGAACCCGACCGTCGATGTGTAGATAATGAAGGCCGCCTTCCAGATGTCTGCCGGCTCAGGCCAAATGATGTTGCAGTTCCCTTCCTCTTTGAGGACGTCGGCAAAGATGACCACGGGCAGCACCACAACGAAGGACACTACCCACACGGTCACGTTCACCGCCTTTGCCACCTGGGGCTTGCGCCACTTGGATGATCGGATGGGGTGGACCACGGCCAGGTAGCGGTCAATGCTCATCACGGTCAGGCAGAAGATACTCGTGAACTGGTTGATCCCGTCTACAGTCATCACCAAACGGCACATGAAGGAGCCGAATGGCCAGTAGAGGAGGGCATTCTGGACAGCCAGGAAGGGCAGGCCCAGCATGAACAGCTCGTCGGCGATGGCCAGATTGAGGATGTAGATGTTGGTGACCGACTCAGTTTTGGAGTAGCGCAGGACGATGTGGATGACCAAAGTGTTCCCGCCCAGTCCGATGATGCAGACAGTGATGTATATGAGCGGGATGAGGACTCCCGCCACACTGGGGTTGAAGCCGCCACCTGTGTCTGTGACATTGAGCAACGAGCTGTTAAAGGTGTCATTTGGGGTGAGCAGGGACTGTAAGGAGCTAGCGCCAAGGGGAATGACAGAGCTGTTCACCCATGTCATCGGCATCATTGGGAGTGTTTGGAATGTTTGGGTAGATTCCATGGAGACAGAGGACATCACGAGATGGCCCTTAGTAACCACCCATTTGTCCTGTAGAAGAAAAAACACACAATAGCAACCTTCAGTAAACAAAACCCTTGGAACTTTCAATTCACAAACATAGGATTTTCTGTACTTTTGTGGTGTTGTCTGATTTTCTGCCCAGACATCCCTCATTACAATGAAGACATTTGCTACCCTTTCATTAATTATCTGCTATTATGAATCGGCTTATCATGTTGAGTGATGTTGGTTAAAATTAGAAAAAACATTCGAGAAAAGATTTAAGATGAAGATTATTGTTCAAAATTATGAAAAGATCAGCTTTCAAAAGAATTGCATTTCACAATTAGCACAGTTTCTTGTGATTTTAGAGTGTGTTAAAAGTCAAAGACCTGACTATTATCAGATTGATGTGATCAAGCATTAGATGGACCTGACTAAAAGTCAAGCAAGTCTGCTAATGCTAATGCTTGGTGAGGAACATGGTAACTATAGTGACTCACAGCATACTGCACAGATTCCCCAGACCGTCTGGCCAGACACGGAGATAAAGCATTTATTGTGAATGAATTTGTGTCTGTTGTAGTGTTAACCAGGGGCGAAATAGTATGAGATTTTCACAGTATATTTGTAAAGAAACTGTCCTGACAATCAATATATCACAATATCTTCTACTATACCACTTTGCTCTGACTAAGAAACCACCCAAATGTACATTTCAGTCATTGTACATTGTGTCCTATGCTTATATTCTGCTTAACTGTCGACTGATGACACGGCTGGGATTGACCCTGGGTAAAGCAAGCACCTTAACCACTGAGCTACTCAAGAGCCCCTAACAAGCTGACTACAGTGGTCGGAGCAAGCTAATCACTTTTGTGCTGCAGTTTAATTTTAAAACATTCAATTATGTTTATGTCAGCTGTGTCAAAACTATAAATTATGCTATTGCCTAACACTGCATCTTACTTGCAAGTTAGCAAATAAACTGTATCGCGATAAACTGGAATATCCTGAGGGGTGATGCTCACGGTGGTTGGAAGCTTTAATATAGGTTTAATATATTTCCTCCTTTAGCTGTGATGTTTTGTCAACATTGCAGTCTCTTTTTTCAACTACAACCCCATCTTTCTTTTTTAAACCAAAAAAAAAAAAAAAAATCCACACAGCTGAATGGACTCACTTATTGGGAGGAAGCTGGGTAATAATTAGTCAGAGGCGACAGCATCCCGGAACTTTCAAAACACACGTGTGGGTAGAAAATGAGAGACATCCTCTGTATGAGAGGACCTGTCAAGTACACTCATGCTGTAGCAACAAAGCAAACTACTAGCTCTATTTCAAGAGCTGATAGAGAGTATGGAAAGTTTTGGTCCACCTGCTCCATTGTCCAGGTTATATATTTTGGCAGATTCATGCAAAAATCCTAGGGGTGTGACATCATTATATATCATGGTATTCTGTTTGATTTATGATATCACTATTTCATAATTCAATCTCACGGTATACTGGTATAGAAAATCCCTAAGATATAGGACATGTAAGATATAGGTTCAAAAACAAGAAAAGGTGATAAATATGGAACAGGGGGGAAAAGAATATCACAAACAAGATGCAGGGAATGGCAATGAGCAAAATCAATGGAAAATATGAGGGGGTGAAACAAGGAGAAAACAAATGGAAGCACATTAGACAGGAAGCAATTAAAAATGAGTGAGCGGGGGAAAAAAAAAAAAAAAAAACGGAAAACAATCGGGCTGTTATGAGTGTGCCTGAGTGCTCGTGTTTAGCTTGGCTTTGTGGCTATTGACACATCAGGCTAATTTAAACATGGTGTGTTTCCTCCCGCCAACAGCACAGTAATGGCTAATAATTGGCATCCTATTAGTAACAAAGCACACACACCGCATACTGGGGCACGGGGCATGGCGGGGAGCACACACAGTGCTATTAGTTTGCGAGGGAAAAAGATAGAGGCCCGTTTGTATGCATCAAGGGCTTTTATGCTGAATATCAGGACTCACGCTGGGCGTCCGCGTCACCGTGTTCGAGACCCCGAAAATAAATTAATGCTTCCCATTTCCTAAGATTATCAACATAAACTCCATTTACAAAATGGCTGGACATGTTCTGTGCTCCTCCATGAAGATGATAGTGCATTCGCCTCTGTAAGATGCAAAGGCCCCTAAAGCGCCCTTGTTGTATTACTTTTAGCTGTGCATGGCAGCATGATGTATTACTTTGACTTTTCAATGGAAATCTACCGTTTACTTATTCTACTGACCTCTTCCCCTGGCTCCACTTAAAAAATAGTTAATAGGCAAAGTATGGATCATTTGCACATAGAATGTGTATTTGGGTGACGGCGTGGGGCAGTGGTCTGGCAGTTAGGCTTGTGAGCTGAAGCTTGCAAATTGGTGCAGTGTGGCACATGGAAAAATGATCATGGCCATCACCAAAATCTCTGTGTGTGGACCTTTCATATACAACTCCCCAGGGCTGGCCATTGAACTGAATGTTTCTGAAGAACCATTTTATTGGTTTATTGGTTCCTGTGGAATATATTACAGGTTTGTCAATTATTCCATATGCCATATATCATTTGATACACATACATGATTTACTGTATATGTATAATATAACAATCTGGTTGGTGACCATTAAAAGAAGGTATTGTAGCAGAACATAAAAATATGAAGCCACAAGACAGCTTCAAATGACATACCTAAATCTCCACCTGATATTCAAATGGAATTGCATGTGGCATTGGTATAGCTGACATTATATTACTTTTGACAAGACAAACATGTTAAAGATTGCTGATCTTTTTTTGTTTTTTATTTTTTTTTTTCAGCATGATTTGTAATTTGCAGTAACATTTCTTGCAAGTGTAATGAGGACTGTGTAGCCTGTGTAGTTTTTAACTTCCATGAAGTCAATATAGCATTGACCATTCTGAAGCTTTAATTTCAATAATAAAATCAGATGAAGTTCAATTTTCTTTGAAGTTAATAATTATGGAAAAAATGGTTCTCTATAACTCAAATAATGCCCTTTAATGCCTTTTGTGTCACTTACAGCAAAGCTATGTGTGGCAATTCCATGCACAATGCCCTTGATTAGCTGGCACTTGCTGATTATTTCCCATCTCAAGCACAGAGGCGCAGGCAGCTGACTCTGCTTATTATCCAAGTCATTGGCTTTAAAAAATCCCTATCACTGACAATTAAGGGTAATGTTAGCAGTGGCAGATCTTTTATAAATGTCCAATGTTTTCATGGAGTTTAGGCTTTTTTCCAGAGGTCTTCTTTTACAGAGACTCCCTTGCCGCCAACACCCAACACACACACACACACACACACACACACACACTCACACAGGATGTTTACAACACTGTTACCACACATTATAATCTGGTTTGGATGGGTTTTCTTAGAACAGGCGTGTGGCACTGGAGTATGTGCAGATGTCTGAAATGAAAGCTCATAAGCATGTCCTTAAGTGTTCATGACACAAGCAGCGATCTAAACATTTCACTCTCGCCAGCAATGAAGCTGTTCAAGTGTTAACAGGCTCTCTTAACCGGTGACACACATCATCACATGAAAAAGAGAGCCAAAGGTGCTGAAATAGCTCATCTGCGCATGTGGAAAGAGGAAGAAGAGATTTGATTAATTCTATATTTGACAGCCAAGTGAGGGAAATTGTCTAATTTTTAGCTCGTATTTCGCCCTGCACCTTGCCCTTTGCATGGCTCTCTGGAATTGCACTGACTACAAGTGCTGTTAATCACCTGCATATGGACAACTGAAAAACCAATAAAGATGAAGTTGCCCCATGGAGACATTTGAGCCTCTCACAACATTATGAGTTCGATGGTTGTGAAATTAACAAAACCTCTTGAGTGAGCAAACCAGAATAAGACCTGTATAAATTATTTGTAATATTGTAGGCAAAGCACTCAGGTAGAATCATGATTTGAGCCTCTGATTAGACTTTCCTAGAAATTCCTATGTGGCACATACATCACAGGTAATCAGAGGCAATCCTGGGCTCATTGTCTTTTTACAGAGATCTTAAAAGGTGCCCCTGGTCTGAAAAGGTTCGATTCCAAATATATCTAAACAGATAGGACTTCATGCTTTTTTCAGATAGCAGTGAGGGCTGCTTACTCTGAGGTGACAGCAATAATGACCAGGTAAGAGATTTTCATTCACGTATTGTAGCATGGCATTCTACACTGGCCTCAGGGGAATGAGCACTTCAAAGTGGAATGGATACATATTTTATTGATGTGTTTTTTCCACTTGGAAATCATGCAGCCATTGAATGCACAAGTCTCTGTGGGATTAAATGGGCACTATCTGCCATTAGGTACCCAATCAACAACCACGCAAGGGGTAAAAAAAAAAAAAAAAAAAAAAAACAAATGAATAAGAACAGATATGCACACACAATTTCAGAGTTTGGTGGTGTTTCCATGTGTCTCCTTCTAATAATTCCCTCAAACCATCTGCTTAAATGCCACATGGATGTGTGGACCCTATAAGGCAGCTGGGTTTCAGTGATCCACCTGTTCCTGTGCAATGATACCGATAAGCAGGACAAGAACCTGAGCAGTACAACAACGGTGGCCCAATCACACTGAATTACACTTCACTCCCACCCATTTGCCCCCTGATACAGTTTTGGTTACAGCACAATAGATGTCAGCCTAATCATGGCAAACCAGAGCAAGAGGAGAGATAGCTTCTGTCTTTTTTTCTCCACAGAGAGACTTTGTTTTGTTTCCCTTGTGTTTCTGGTAGATATGTGGCTTTTAGGATTGTTTCAGTGACATGTAACTATGGTGACAAGGGTCACGACCGATCGTCCCTTATTCAGCCATTATTAGGACAATAAACAAGCAGTTCCTCTTGCCCCATTATAATTGCTATCACTGTATACCTTTGATGTGACTGTGTGGCTTTCGGCATTTTGTCCCTTTCAATCAATTCACAAAGGCTGCTAACTGCAATGGGAAACGGCTGACTCCTGTCCAGTGGATATTGTGCCAGCCCTGCTGAAACAGAGATATTGAATTCTGGGTTACGGTGCGAATCTTCCATACATAATGTCTTATTTCCCAGTATTTTAACTTATTAATTGCGGTTATTATACTCCTTGTGTTATTGTGCTGTCTTTGCATACTGAAATTGACTGTCACTGTGGGTAGAGGGACGCAAACAAACCATCCTGCATTTGCATTGAGAAACCCCTTGAATGTAGTATTTCATGTCAGTACATTCTTTGAGCCTAATGCTGACCAAATAATTGTCATACATACAGTAAAAGGCAGGGAGCGGTTTCAAATGCAGTTCTGCACCAGTCCTATATTGCAGCAGCTTTAGCTCAAAATAGGCTTTGCACTGTGCATCGGCACTGTTGGCTGATGTTGATAATGATTAATTATTGCACTCTTCCAGCAGTCCTAAGTACTAAACTTGCTCACAGAAAACACAGAAAGGTCACAATGTACCTAGAGTCTGGTACATAACAACAACTCCAGTTATGGAAAACACTGAAAAAAAAAAATAGAAATGGAAAACAGTAATGGAGGATCCAAACTGGTCACAGAATGACAAAAAATTTAAATCCACAATGATGTCCACATCATTCATTTTTGGACAGGATACAAAATGTGCTGTCAGTCTCTTCATAAAATATTATCATTTAGGCTGTCAAACTGTTCATTGATCATGATTAATCACATGATTTATCAACTAGATCATGGTTAATAATATTGTTATAAAATCTGGATGAAATTAATTGCATTTCCACCCACATTGTTATACAGAGCTGGAATATCAGTTTCATTTCAGATGTTTCACGTTATGTACACTCCATTTATATTATCGTCATTTAGCAGACACTCTTATGCAGCTCAACTTCCATAAGTTACAATGTTATCCATTATATAGCTGGATAGTTACTGAGGTAACTGTGGGTTTAGTACCTTGCCCAAGTGCACAACAGCAGTGTCCCAGTGAGGAATGGAACCAATAACCTTTCAGTTATGAACACTGCTCCTGACCACTATGTCACATGCTGTTTACAAGTAACAAGCTAAAAATCAAAATAATTTTTTTTTCCCCAAGTAAATACAACACAAAGAATCATGAGGCACTAAGTGTCTTGAATGCACTTTGAATGTGCCACAAGAAAAACACTATAATGGGAATATAATGGTTAACTTTACATTCATGCCTGCGCTCTCTATGTATAAAACATATCAACAGTGCTAGAGCCTATCATTAAATCGCAGCAGACAATGCTGCTCTCCTCTTCAGTACAAAAAAAAAACCTGACAGGGAGGAAATCAAAGGCTTTGTTGTGTCTTCTACAAATCCTCTACAATGCTGAGCAGCCACAAGTTGTTAAATTGCCTTGCAGCATTTTATTTGCAGGCTAGCAGTGATTCCCACACCCTAAAGCAGCAGGTCTAAACCAATGAAATTCACCTCTTCTGTTTGATGAAATGGTATTGGTGCAAATATTATGTCAAAGCAGCAAATGTGTGTTTCACACATAGATGGCAATGCAAACTGGCTATACTTTGATGATACAGAAATTCAAACGAAGATAACCTTGTTTGAGTGCAAAGAACCACTTGAATGCTTTTTTTAGATTAAATTCTCAATTCAAAACACCATTAGCCTACTCTCTGTATTTTTCTCTAGCTGTAGCTGTATTTTTTAAATTTTCGTGGGGTGACCTTCAAAAATACCTCATGTTGACTTTGCCAGCAGAGTCAAACGATGATGGCTGTTATTACAAAGGACATTAACAATGATGCACTGTAATTTACTGAATTGGAAAAAAAAAAGTTTATTTTAAATGAGTCACAGAATCTAAAGCATTAAAATTGACAGTCCTAATTTTAAGATAATATGAGCTTCGTGTCTACATTTCTGGCCGATAATGACAAACATCATGAGAATTTGTTTTAAAAATTGATGTATACATCACAAAAATGTGATAAGGGAGACATATTTTTAAGCATTTGTATTAATTTGCATAAATTAAGATACTTTAAAAGTTTGCATGTTTTGCTTGGCACATGAACAGTGAGTACTGCAATAAAACTAGAGATGACTCCAGGAGTGATCACCACTCTGCTCAACTGTCAGAATAATTATCTGAACATTAATGAACAAATAGCACTTTGTTGAAACACATCTCTTATCACGGCAACTTGAGAAACACACTGAAGACCACGTATTATGCATGCGAGAGCAATCTTGCCAAAGTTATTGATGAAATTTCCCCGAAGGTCATCTGGTATTCTTTCATAACAGATGAGTAATGATTCTGAAACTGGCTGGCTGTCATATAAGTATGGCGTGATTAAGAGGTTATTGTTCCACAGATCATTCAGCAGAGTGAGAATCACAGACCCAAAGCCCTTTAACATTCAATAAGTTACAAACAAGACAACAACCTCAAATCCTGTGTGACATCACACACCAAGGTCCCTAGAAAATGTTATACTCAATTTGCTCTGCATCTTAAGTCCATGCTCAATTTGTTATTTATGGAGATGCACGAATTCTGATGTGTTTCAGTGTGGGCTAGATAGCATTTAATTGACATTTGCACTGTGCGCCCCTGTGTTGTGTCACTTCATATTATGCAACCCCAGCCTTTCCTATTTAATGACTTTTGGGGCTGTAATACTGTTTTATGCTTATATTTTACCTGTGTTAAAATGAAGAATGGAGATCTTTTAACATGCTGTATGTTATTTTACATGTTCAAGTCTTGATGGTACATTGGTCTTACGACTGATATTGGACACACGGTATCATGTAATAATGTTTCGTAATGAATCATTTTACTTTGATGGCTATATGGACATATACTGTTCCAAGTAGGAAGTGGAGAATAGTATGCAAACTGCACTACAGCCACACGTTTCAGTTATTATCACTGTTCCGTGCAAGTGTGTGTGTGTGTGTGTGTGTGTGTGTGTGTGTGTGTGTGTGTGTGTGTGCACATTCATGTGTGTACATGCATGTTTGTGCATGTATGTGTGTGTATGGTATTTGTTCGTATGTGTGTTCGTGACTGTGTGTGCCTGTGGGTGCGTGTGTACGTGTGTAGGCTTATGTGTAATGCTGATGAGTGGAAGATTCATTACAGGGAGCCTCTGATTCAGTCTAACTGACAACGTGCACTGTCCTTCTGACTGAATAACATAAAGCATAAAGCAAGCATTATGGTTTTTTGTTTCACACATTATACGCTCCTTGATTTAAGTGACCATGGAACCTGTGGTGACTCAGGCCCAGGATAAAATAAAACACTTTGCTGAACATTTTTATTTGATGTCAACATCAAGCGGCTTAGAGGTTAGACTGAATAAACCAGTGGCAGCGGTACACAATAGTGTGGCAAGAATAATTGGACTGCTCAGGTTAATACATTCACCTAAAGCTGTTCCTCTCTCACTTTGCTCTGAGGAAACCAGCTGAAGTGTCATGATTGTGCCCTTACAACAGTCTTTTCAAAGTTATGGCAAAGATTATAACCATTTTTTTAGATGTTGTCTTTGTACGAAACTAACAATTTTAGAATTATCAGATAATTAGATATCCCGGCTCTTCAGAATGAATGTATAACCATCTCTTTGCCTGGGGGATGCTATGGGTAAATGGGAGCACACAGAAGAAAACACGTGGTTGTATAATAGATAGACAGAATGTTAATCAGCATGGATGCATAACGGCATGCTGGGGTTTAAATCTCTGCTTTAGACTGCTAGTCCTCTGAAATATACTTAAACAGTGAAAACTCTTCCTAATCTACTGGTCAGTATGCTTCCATAGGTCAATTACACAAATGGCTGATCATGGGCCAGGCAAACGGAGGGGTGAAGTGGCACTCCCGCTGCACTGCCAGCTTGACTGGCTGCACAGTGATTGGGCAGCATGCATTCTCATGCAGACCAATTACCTAATTAGACTCAAGGGAATGCTGCTCTGCTTCCCCTGTGAACCCCATTCAGTCGGCCTGGCCTCTCTGTGGCCACAAATTCATCATGTCTCACCCAGGGCAGTCAGATTGGACTCATGCCTTTTTTATGAAAACACACTCAGAGAATACAGAAGACAGAGGATACAACATATGTAAATGAGCAATTATACACCAAGCAGGGATCTGTTGCAATAAGCAAGATTAAAGAGGACTCTAAGCAAAGAGGGGTGGTTTTTAGCTTTTCCCCAGAGGAGAAATTAGAGAACAGACAGACCCGTGTCCTTCACATGAAGGCTGCTGCTGAGTCTCAGCTTAGCTGAGAGATTCAAGAGGTAACAACAATCTCTGCAACACTGCTGACCATTTTCTGAAGAGTCTGAACAAAGGGTAAATATAATGAAAAAAGGCTTGACTGAAGACATGATATTTCTGATATTCTATTATTGTTATTCTATTGTTGTTCAGCCACGGGGTATATACTGGTGTGGTATATGAAGAAATGTAATTGCGCATCTGCCAAACCTAGGATCTACCAATGTAGGGTACGATTAGGCTTCACATTAACATAATTCAAGTAGAAATTCAACATACATACATAAAAATGTACATGTGTACCTACAGAAATACGTGTGTACTGTACATATATGCTACACAGAGCAAGCAGGATGCATTGAGCATAACAAATGTATAACAGTACTGTCTGATTGCAGCAGCTGCTGTATTAAATAAAATAAATAATAAATGATCCTGAAAAAGGCAACACAGAGACTTTATCCTGTTACCTTTACATTTGTGTCATTGAGTGTGATTTGTGCATAATTGCACAATTTCCATGTTTTGCAGAAGGCATTGTAAACACACTGTAACGTGTCCCATTTAGTCCAATTTAAGATCAAAGTTTTTGTGTACCACTGCAATGTCATAGTATTTTTTTGCTAGAAATCATGTCTCTCCTAGATTATTTGTATTTAATTAAGTGCAAGAAAAACATTTGTCCATTCCAAGAAAAAAATCTAAATATATTAATTACTAGGTTTTTACTGGTGCACAGTTGCAACTGAGATCATGCTCTGAACTGTTATAGAGCAACAATAAATCAAATTACAAATGGTGAACAAAAAATAGTCTTCATATTAAAATTGTAAAAATACTGCATGGCAAATTTCATACACCTGTCAACTAAGACATGAAATGTATATCAAGTCTATTTTGATACCCAATTTGTAATACATTATTGGGTGCCCACTTGATCTTCCTCTTCATGCTACTTGGAGAGCTGATTTTATAAGTGAGATGAACATCACAGGAACCCAATCTCTGATTGAAATGTACCAGCTAGGTTATTGCTTTTCTGACACACCCTGAAATGAAAGTCACAGCATGCTCTGTAAAATCCTAATCCTTTTCCATTTGAATTACTTCAATATTCAGCAGCTGGAACACTATTCCAATAAAAAATGATGTTAAGGTGATGATGGCAATGCAAAGATGGACACGCACCTGCAGTGAAACAATTTGAAGTATTATAATTAAATTTACAGAGACTACCACATGGCTAAGATCATGCTTCAGATTATACAATTAAACTGGCCACAACTGGAATTCGACAGGACGTCCACTGTCCCTTGTTATCTTCCCAACAAATGACACTGCATTTGTTGGTGGGAGTGCATGAGGTCTGCCCAAAGATTGAATTAAACATAGTCCCCTGGATTATCACAAAAAAGATTATCCCTACGCAGATTCAGAGTGGATCCAGATGCGTGGATTTGATGCATCAGCTTGGTCGGCCCTGGCTTGTCTTGGATGTACAAATGGCAGCAAGTCCCAAAGAATTACCAGTCCTGGCTGATCAAAGCAAAAGTTGGCATGTGGAGGCAACAGATGTGAATGAGAGTTACTGGATCACACATAAACTTTAACAACAGTCTTCATGGGAGGTCCCTAGCAATTGATTCAGCTTGTGTCCTTGTGTGACACTATTCATGCGCGCACACACACACACACACACACACACACACAAAGCCAAAATGGTACAAATTTAGCACAGAAATTCGGCAATTCACCAAATAACAACAGGAGCATCAAGCCCATTAAGAGATTCAATGGGCAGAATCACAATTAAATTAAAAGCTTCTTTTACTTGATGCAGAGAGGCAGATTGTCAGTTGGAGCAGGGTGCTTTTTGTGAAGAGCAGCTAATTGTGATGACAGAGTGGTGCATATTTATCACAGCTGTTCCCCTCCTTTTCCCCAGGAGACCCAAACCATGCAAAACCCAGGACCAGATGCAGACACTAATGTGGATAAATAAGCATTCATGCTAATAGGGCACCCGTCAGAGGCTACTGTTTAATGAACAGCACTGACAGGCAGCCAAACATCATATTCCTGTCAAGCGGATTTTAACACTGTTGCAAGCACGGTAATTGAGGTACCACGAACACACCACACAACTAACACAACTACTTCCTCTAATAGTAATGGTAGTTAATTAATTGTGGTCCTTATTACTTGTCAGAGCTCTCAACAGCAGGAGCCATATTTTCATCATAACCCCTCCCCCCACCATCATCCCCTCCACACACACACACACACACACACAAACATCAATCACCTTTGCCTATATTCAGAGAAGAATGATAGACAGTGTATGTTTTCCATGACAACTGCATGGAAAACTCCAAACCTACATGAAGGTGGGTGGCTTTGTGTGTGTGTGTTCGCGCGTGCGTGCGTTGTTGGCGGCATTTTGGGAGTAGCATATTACCACGGAGAAGGAGTAGGCACTGTGCTCGCTTAACAAACATGACCTTTCCTTTCACAACATATATATGTTTAATTAGATGGCACCAAGGGAGAAACTACGTTGTCTCTATGTGTGGCCGCCAGCCTCGCAATAATTTCATAAATCTGTCAGCCCCCGCGGCGTACGGGCCTCCTCGCCCACAATGCAAGTGTGCATCCTGTACACTCGACGCGATTTCTGAGAAAACTGTCACATTTGCATGACAAATCATGCCCAATAGATTTGAAGCCGTATGGACTGCGTAATAGAAAGTACAAATCAGTGATGAATCCTCGTGTGCCCATCGATTTATGGTACTTCCTCTGCCGTTCAAAAAGACGCACAGACGTGCACATACAACGTGTGAGTAAAACGAAGTCCCTTGGAATGACTGCTCCTTACGCATTTCCGAACGTCAACATACAATGCTGACACTGAACACTGTAGTAACAAATTGCACCGCCTCACAGAGGCAAATTGTGCAGTCAAGGTGAGCGGAATTGCTGATTTCCGTCATTCATTGTAATGTATTATATTCTTCATGCTTACACATTCACAAGCGCGGCGCCAAAGGACAACAGCAGCGAATTCACGAATTCGCCTTGTGTAGAACCCTGGTGGATGGTTTCTGTGGTCAATCTTAATTTACAAATTAAAATCTGTACAGATGCAGACTATCGATATCATGTTGTAATAAGACCTGGCATTATGGTAATTAGCGTTTGTCGTTAATCATAGATGTTTTACACGGCAACAAATAAGTTTCCTTAAGTTTCTTTGCAAATCAAGGCACAGTCTACACATCTTTGACAGCAGACAAAATTGCTTATAATCAAAACATATACCTATTAAACTGCTTGCAAATTAGACACGTCTTACTCAGTTTCTGCTGTAATGAGGTCTTTAAATCTCCTTGGTTATAATTACCATGATGCTGCCACGCACAAGAAAGGACACATGGAAAACAGCCGTGATAAATGTGACATTTTTTGGACTACTCACGTACGAAATTGGTTTAGTGCAGATTCCTACATTCATTGTAGCCCAATTACCATGCAGTAGTGGCTGAGAAAAGATTCAACAACCACTACCGCAGTGGGCTCCACTAAAGTTAACTCTAAACAAATTATACAGGATAAATACTACACTACACTGTGTGTGTGTGTGTAAATTAATGTGTATATACATATACATTTACAGTATTTGTATCTCAACTCCTTAAAAGACAGCAGAAAAAATGCAATTGATCTCACAGCGTTTTCAGTTCAAAGGAAACAATACAGCTAGACTGCGTTATAGCTTCAGAAGACTATCACGCTGAGACCTGTTGAAATGTTGTAATAAATATTTACATGGTTATAAAGTGACGAAACTGAATACGAACAATAGCGATTTAGGATGGTGACTTCATGACTGCTCAGTTCGCCCTAACTTTTTGTTGAACCGGGTCTCTGCTTTCGGGTTCTTGTAAAATCCGATGAAGTACAATCTTGTCAGGTAAAAAGAAAACTTACCTTTTTCCGATTGGAGAGGTTATTTCAATCAGAGCCCACAAATGAAAGTAAATAATTTATAGTAACAATTGTAAAAACCACCAGATAATAATAATAATAATAATAATAATAATAATAATAATAATAATAATAATAATAATATCCCTTTGAGGAAACAGTGTCCTTAAGAAATCAATAAAGCGTCTTAACGTACAAAATTAACACGTCCAACTGAAACGTTGTCTACGCGACTCTGTTCCATGCCTGAACTGAAGAGAAGTCTGCATTACATTAGTCGCTGTACCATCTTTCGCTTGTAACCAGGTAACCGGTCTCTTGCTGGAAGGAGCGCTTGCCAGTAGATGCTGGGTGAGGTGTTGGAAATAAATCACTCTCGCTCTTGTGTTTGGGTGTGAGTGTGTGTTCGCGGTCCTCCCTGTCCTTCTTTGGAATCTCTGCCTAACTGTATCTGCACGTTTCCATAAACCTGACCTTAATGATTACTTTTATCCTCTCCCGTCGGTTATGTATATGATTCGCATGATTAAAATGGGATAGGCGAGAGATCATCTCTAAAAACCATACATGTGCCATTTGAGGTGATGAGGGTCTACGTCGTGCTCAGAATCTCTGCCCTAAAACAAGCCAGGGATCAAACGGACAAACTCGTTGGGTGTCCTTAGTTAACACCTAAACCACGTGGAAGCTAGGAATGGGTAGTTCAATGAGAGAGAAGCAAAAAACCTTCTCACCGTAAACTCCAGTCTGCTTGACATTCACCTCTGTTTGTACTCACGAGCTCAGGTGGATGTGTAGAGTGACATACTACTTCAGTCCCCAAGTGACAGTATTAATGCAACCTATTTTGGGTAAGACTCTTGCAACTGTTTTACAAACTATTACAGACTACAAAAAGCGATGGGATGAAGGGTTCTCTGAAGATAATAACCTTAGTAGAAGAGTCCTTTAGAAATCGGGGAACTTTTCTCAAGAAATATTAATGTCGAACGTGTGCTTTCATTCTAGCTGATACGTCATTTTCCCAGTACCACTGACATTTAATTCTGTTTTGCACGATCCACAAAAAAGTACAGATATAGAAAAACTATATTAATCGGTAAAAACAAAAATAGATCAATACAAATATTAACATCAAAATGAAGCTAAGTTACACTAAGCAATTTGGCCATTATTGCCGAACACAATCTGAACAATATTTTTAAATTCTTTCGCGTGATTTAGCCCTGTTTCTTTTCTTTTTCTTAATTTACCATGTAACCCAAACTAGGGCGATTTGTGTTTACCGTAACAATAAAGAGCTTTGCCAATTTTACATAAAGCTTTTAAATGTTGTCTCTGTCTCACCCAATCGGCATTGGTTAGGTAACTAGCATCCAAATAGCCATACGATGGGTAGTGTATATCCTGAACAATAGATTAAACATAAATTCAATCCACGTGAAATGTATGTATCAACGCATCTTAATTAATGTAGGCTATGTTCAACATATGCTTATTACATACTATAAATGGGTCCGCCGTTTTTCTGGTGGATTTGATGTTATGTATTATAGCAGGTCACAATATTTTGCTAGCTAATTACCCCACGTTTTCAGAAGCCATGCTTCTGAAACCATCTGTATGTGTTACATGTTGTTTATTTCTTGGTAACAGAATTATTGGTAATACAGTGAAGTGATGGAACACATGTACTTCATTAAATTAAGTATGTCTGTTGCTAGCTAACTAGCAGCTTGCACTGATTCACGTTATCCCATGTTTGCCCTAGGCATCACTTCAAAGCAGGATGGTCTGATAATAAACACTACTAGATTACCTCATCAATTTAGTAGAAAAATGAGCAGAACTGAGCAGAATTTGCTCTAGACTGACGGCTTTGAACATACAGAAAGTGTGCAACAGGTACACACACCTAACATTACTCTGTTGATTAGTGAAGGTTCGTAGATACTGTTGATACACTGCAGGCTAGCTAACAAGCACCCGTGGGTGGGATGCAAGCAGTGTAAATGAACAGATTTATCTTGACTATGTAATTGTTCCCTTACAGAATGAAAAGATGCACAGCTGTTCAACATAGGTAACCACATGAGAACTGTGTTTTTCCATGTGCATCCATTATCTTTCTGTCAGAGACAGTGAGTCCACCATAGCTGGACAGATTTCAATTTAAGGTACAGATAAGCAAAACCCAAATCACTGGGTGTACATTTCTAATGAGAAGTTAGATGCTTTAGTGCTTAATGAAATTCACTGTCTACACCAAATCTCAAGTGACTGTAATCTGTGGCCAAGGTTTTTTTTACAATGCCCACCCCCCACCCCCATGCTGCATAGCCAGTTCAAAGCCATCTGGGAGTCAGGTTCCCTTACTGAAAGAATTCATTATTGCATTGTGTAAATGTAATGTAAATGGGTCATTCTGGGTGGTGTAAACCTTCACCAGCGTATTCTTTTTAAATTTATTTTACCTTCAATGTACATTTTCAAAACAAATTAAACAAGGCTAAAACTGTGTGGCATTCTGCCATAAAATAAATTTCCTTTGTAAAAGTAGACTTGTTGCCAAAAAGGAAAATGGAGCCCATGTTAGCATATCAGGCAAAAACAGGTCACTTAGGCCATACTCCCTTTTGGTTTATGAAAGCTGTATTTTCTTTGACATCTGTATTAATCTTTATCCTCTGGATAAATGATTTAATGCTTCATCTTGTCTCTTCTATTTAAAAAAGCTCTATCAACTACTGAACACCGAGAGCTGCCACTTAGGCGCATTACATTACATTTCAGTCTTTCAGCATTCAGAGTGCATTTGCATAGGTCACAATTTTACCCATGGGTACAAGAGCAGTGCCCCAGCAGGGAATTGAATTAGCAACCTTTTGGCTATGAGCCTTGCTCCTTACCACTATGCCACACTGCTGCCTAGAAAACCATGTGACAAACTACAGAAATCTTCAAATATTGTTGATTCCTAATGTTTTTTTTTTTTTTGCTTGTGTTGTACTCACTTGTGAGTCGCTTTGGATAAAAGCATCTGCCAAATAAATAAATGTAAATGTAAATGTAAATGTAGAAAACAAATAGCTCATTCCTTCATCACAACTTCGACCTCAATGTCTGCTTGCTTTCTCTGCCTCTTCACAGGGACCTCTGTACTTCACACTTCCCAGCATCCCCTAAACCCGTGGAATAGCAGCCACTGCCTTATTTTACTGAAATCCAAGTCATATATAATCATGGCATGGACGTAAGGTTGCTTACTTGTATGGGGACTTTCTTCCTGCCTTCGAATTGAAAAGCCTGTCTTTTATGCTGATGCATAAGTCCGTGCCCACAGCTTGCTTTTAGCGGTCTCTGGGCTGACAGTGTGAACGTGGATGACGTATCAGAGGTCAGGACTGAGCTGACCATAAAAGAGCATGTAAGGGCATGGCTAGCTGGGTGTGGTGGCTAAAAACTCTCTTTCCTGGAGGCATTGTGTCTATGAGCAAAACCATTGTAACCCTTGTTACTGTGTTTGCCATAAAACTTAGATGAAACTGTAAGCAATGGAATTCGTCAATATAAATATTTGCAAATTATTATATCAGCACGCACCATCAGTCTATGGATATGTACTTGCAACATGCAATCCACTCAAGTAAAGTGACCATTCTGAAAAGTTCCTCACCATTGTGTTAGTTACATACAAAATAATAAGGGTTGAAACATTTTTAAAGGGGTGCTATCATGAAAATATTCCATTTTATATGCTATAGAAAATGTTTCAATCGTGTTGGAACATATATTTGTGTATGAATGATTATAAAGTACTTGTTGCTCAGAGCTAAACCCCCACTAGACCTCTGATAATAGACCAAAGGTATCTATGAGCTGTAAGGCTATGGGAGGAAACAGATGTATTTAGGAAGGAGGAAATATTACAGGTCAGAAAACTTATTTATCATACTAACAACACATATGTGCTCTCAAAGTAAAAATGTCTCCAGACCATTTGGTGTTTTCAGTCAGAGACCTATGCGTGGGAAAACATTTCTGTTCTAGATGGACAGAAGATATATTACACTTACATGTTATTTCACAATATGTCGAATGATAGATTTTGATAAGATAACAGCCCTTCAATGGGAAAAAATCAAAGTAGGTCAAAGTGTAATTTTAATTTGATTAGATCTCTACTGTTCAATGATTTAGTAAATGGAAAAACCACCCTGCCCAACTGGACTGTAATTTTATCTGTAAATGATAGGCTGAGGTTTTATTCAGTCATTGCCTGAAAAGGAAGGCTTGAGACTATAAAGTGCTCCAATTAATGTTGTACCAGTGCCATTTTATCAGTGCCAACGTGTGGCTAAGTGGAATCTGAATAGTAGAGGATGTGTGGCTTTAGACTGCAGATGAAGTCTTATTATGCTGGCTGCATTTTACCAAAAGGTGAGGAAACTGTGTGTAATTTATTGGGTTGTTCTTTGCTAAATCATGAGAATTGTTTAGTTTACAATTATCATTTAACATGTATATCTACCTTAATTTGATCATGGAATTAATCTAAACCATTTGAGAACAATTGTTTGAAAATGTAAAATGCCCAGCTGCACATTTTCCTCGGTTTTCTTTCCTACACACAGAACAACTTTAGATGGCTTTTAAATGTGCATAGTTACAAAATGTGTGCCATCCAATATGTTTCCTAATGACCTGTTGTTATCCTTGTGCGTCACTGCATTCTCGATGCAAAAGGGTCCAGAGTCACTGCTTGGGCGTCACTTCAGCTGTCCAGTGTGACTTTTAAAAAAATCTTTCAGACTAGAAGTACACATGATTGCAGACTGCATACAGTCCTTATGGTGTAAAAGTGAGCTCCCCATGTAATGATAAAATGAACAGTGCTAAGCTCTAGCTGAAAAAAAAAGCTCAAAATGTCAGATAGAAGACCGCTTCTGGCATTCTGTGGACGGGGGGGGGTCTGTACTGAGGAAACCCACGGGGTACGACATCACACACACACTCTGCGGTACACACCAGTACACACACGTGCCCTTGTCACACATGCACACACACCATGTACCTCATCGCATACACACACACACACACACACACATACCACTGTGCGCTCCATTGTGTATGCCGAATCCTTGCTGCAGTGTAATGACTATTATTTCCTTCCTTTCAGTGGCTGTGGGATGACTTATAATTTTCCTTATTTCCATGTCTTCATATAAAGGGGTAGTTATTATTGAATAAAGATTGCAATTTGTTTTACATGCATGAAGGGGATTGATTTTCATTTTGTCACTGTAAAGTAGTCTTGAAGAATCACGTCGTCACGGTTGTATAGGTTTTGCTTTCAGCTAGTAATCAAGCATCCTTCACTTTGTAATTATTTGTGTCTTTCATCAGCACATGTATGGAGAGCATCTTACCTTTCCTCAAGTGGCACCGTTGAGTTCGGTGTTGGCCTGCCGTTCTGTGCACAGTTTGAAAGTATCATTACTGTTCAGGTTGTGTCAATAAAAGAAAATAGCTGTAATTGCAATGTGTCTTAGAATTTCACTCAAACAGAACCTTAGTGGACCAATTTAGGTGTCAGTGATTATACAATTATATCATTTTGTTTCTGTTGAGAAAAGAGTGTGAATTTCTATGAGCTGCCTCATATCAATTTGAATATTGTATTGGTACAAATAAAAGGAAAACATACCCCTCACAAATCAATAAACTTTGAGGCTATTACTTAGGATGACGTCTAATTTATTGTCAAAAAATGACACATTATATTTACATTGCTTTAATACTCTTAAATGATTCTGTAGTGATATACATCGCAAAATATCAACTGCAAAGATCCTCAACTGGCCATAGTCACTCTTACATTTACATTTACATTTCACTCTTAAGCACACTTGTGTTGTATTATATATACAGACTGTTCACTCACAATAACACTTTACTGAGAAGAGATAGATTTTACCTCTCAGTTGTAAAGCAAAATCAATGAATGGGTCAACCCAATAGTGTTAGAAGAATCGAAAACTCAGATGACAATTGGCTGTCCCTGAACTTGATGGCTCATTTAAGAGGTTTCCTAGACCACTGAATACAATTCCAAACCTAAATCTATGCTTTAAGTCAAAGGTAAGGTAAGGTCCTGAAAAAGGCTGGAAACATAAGAACCTCAGCTGTTAATGTGGCCTGTGCACTGACAAACCTTTCTAACACACAATGTTTTAATACCTACCACAGTACTGTAACTATGTTGGTCTACTATACAGTATTTCAGACTACATGCCATTACCACTGGGCAGGTCCAATGTTCCCTCAAACAGCCATATAGTGCCTTGCAAAAGTATTGAGACCCTTGACTATTTCTCATATTTTACTAAGATAATGCATTGAAGTTTTGTTTTGTGTGATACATTGTGTTTACATCTACCATGTTTGTACACTGTTTGGGAATGATGTTTGCCCATTCTTCTCTGCATTTTTGCTCCAGGTTGTTCAGAATGGTTAGATGATGCTCATGGATTGCAATTTTCAAACAGTGCCACAGATTCTCAATGGGATTGAGATCAGTACGTTGACTGGACCACAGTTAGACATTCACCTTTTTGTTCTTGAGCTGCTCCAGTGCTCTTTTGGCCGTGTGCTTGGGTTCATTGTCCTGCAGAAAGGTGAACTTTCTCCCAAGGCTCAGTTTTGAGCAGACTGAAGCAGGTTCTCTTGCAATATTTCCCTGTGTATTGCTCCATCCATTCTTCCTTCAGTTTTAACAAGATTCCCAGTCCCTGCTGATAAAAAGCATCCCCACAGCATGATATTGCCACCAGTATACTTCACTGTAGGGGTAGTGTTTCTTGAGGCATGGGCAGTGTTGGGATTGCACCACATATAGTGCTTTGGATTTTGGCCAAAAAGCTCTTTCTTGTCCTCATCTGACCACAAAACATTTTCCCACATCTTAGCTGGGTCACTTTCATGCTTTCTGGCAAACTCCAGATATGCTTTGAAATATTTATTTTTGAGTAATGGCCTCTCTCTTGTCACCCTCCCATACAGGCCAGTTTTATGTAGACATCTTGATATTGTTGAATGGTGCACCACTCTCAGCCACTGTGCTCTGTAGCTCCTTCAAAGTGATTGCAGGTACGGTTTCTCCATGGCTTGTCTCACAACTCTCCTCGCTTGGGTGCTGAGTGTTTGAGGGACAGCCTTTTCTAGGTAGTGCCTGGGTGGATGCAGCTTCCACTTCCTGATTATTTATCCAGTAGGGCTCACTGGGATATCCAAACACTTGGATAGCATGTTATACCCTTTTCCTAAATTATACATTTGTATCACTTTACCTCTAACTTCAGTAGAATGCTCTTTATTTTCACACCTTTCCTATAGATTCACAGCCTGACCAGTGATCCATAAATAGAGTTATGGGAATTTTTGTTTCATCTGTGTAAACTTGGAACTTGCAGAGCACAGGAGTTGAATACTTATGCAAACAGCTTATTTCAGTTTTTATTTTTCTTAAAATATTTTCTAACATGAAACCAATGTCACCTTAAGTAAGTTTAAGTTTTCGTGTTTTTAAGTAAAATGTCACACAGAACAAAATTGCAGTGTATTGTTTGTAATTCAGAAAAATGACATTTGGTCAAAGGTCTGAGTACTTTGCAAGGCACTGTATATAAAGCCATATTTTATTACCTACAAGACTATGTCCTCCATGCTTGTCCATATGGTTTATGCATACACAGGGAAACAGAAAGGTGTTAGGATTAGGGTTACATTAAGAAACATTAATTGAGTAACTTTCTAGGAAAACAACTATCACAAACCAAGAGTCCACTCATTATCTCAGTCACCAGCTGAAATACTTTGGAATGTAAAGGGTATAGGAAAAAATGACTTGGTTGTTTCATAGTGGCTTTGTCAAAATATTGATCGTAAGTATTAAAATATAACATAAACTGTATGCAATCAGTAATACATTATAAATTGTATTACAGTTTATATTTTATGCTACTGTTTGTTTTCTGGGTGAATGATGAATGTAGAAACCCTCACCTCCTGACTGTTGCTGACTTATTGTGTTCAACTATTTATGCTGATGTCCTTCTGATGACCTGTCTAAATAATGTATACAGGACTACTTGTGAGCTAAGAACACTGAGCTATGACCTGACAGTGACTTTTATGGTCGAAATGTTGTCATGAATTTCAACAGTCACACATCAACCTTGAAGCAAAGTTAAGGTCCTTTATATTTTTATTGTATTATCATTTTTGTTTCTTATGTTTATTAGTTGAAGTAAAAGCAAACAAAAAAATGATGTCTTTTTAAGTTCTAGAGAATGACTTGACATTTTCTGAAAAGTCTGTACACATCAGCTTCAATCCAAGTAGAAACAGTGCATTGAGGCTGGGCCAATGTCATGTCCCTCAGTACATCTTCTGCATGGCTGCTCGAAAAAAGGATGTCATTGATGTTGATAGGGCCACATCTACCTGGTATCTGTTGACATTTACAACATGTCATAGATCACATAGAGAAGTAGTTTGGGAAAAGTTTTTTTTTTATTTCTCGTGGGTACTGTGAGTACATCTTTATCATGCTTGAATTAGTTGTTTTGAACATTTTATTAGGGTGAGCAAACCTCGGTGTGAACCATCTCCTTCCTCAGTGTTGAAGAAGACACTCCACATTGTGAAACAACTGCACATAATTACACCTGTTGGTCCCACATGCATTTGCTGAGTAAACCTCATCCTCCGGTGTTTATATCTTTTTATTTTTCCATTGGCCTGCTTCCATTCACAGCTCCAGCATGGATCATGGTCACAGTGCAAGGTGGAATGGTTGATACATAGGTTTTACCAGCGCTCCCAGTCCTTGACCTCCTAGACTCTGTCCTCCCAGACATCACCACTTAGACTCAACCCTCCATGCCGCTCCTTCCTTCGTCCCGCCCTTTCTGCTCTTCCCCGCTTCTGAAGATGTGCTTTGGATCTTATGGGTGTCCTTAGATGCACTTTGGTGGTCAGCTCAGTTCTGACCACTTGCACATCACGCATATTCACATTATCAGTCCAGAGACCACTAAAAGCCAGCTGCTGGCATGGGTTTGTGCATCAGCATAAAGTGCAAGTCCTTTGCCTTGAAAAGAGGAGGAAAGACCCTGGGAGAAAATGGATAACATTGACAGCAGGTTCTGTAACACAAGTTTTGAGGCTCAAAAATCACCAAGAGGGACCTCATTAGATACAACTGATGATGGAGTGGGTGATTAATGTTGTGGATTGGCCCCAGGTTCCTCCTGGGTTCAAGGCCCCCAGATATTGCTGTGAAGGTGGGAGAATGGATAATCTAGACCACTGTTGGTACAAGGACTGATGCTGCATTGACTGGGTAATTATTCCTAATACCACCCAAAAGGAGCTGATAAAGTGATCTTTAGAGGTGTCCGACATAATGCAGCCCATGACACCTACAGAGTTATGATCCTGTGTTTGAATTTATTGCCCACCCTTGAGCTCTGAATCATAAATATAGGCCTCCTTCACATAGTGTGGTTGTACTCATCTCTCTGCCTCCTTCTCGCCCTTTCTTAATTTCTCTCTCTCTTCTCTTTCTCTCCCACTCTTTCCCCCTGCTCTCTCTCTCTTTTTTCCTGTCTCTCTCATTAAGATGCCTCTCTCAGATGAGTGGCTCTCAGCAAGAGTAAGCACTCGTGCCACAGGAGAGCTGTATCCGCACTGATGATCACTAACAGTCCTCCAGCCTTATTGACTGGAATATCTACTGCGTGCCATAGATACATCAGAAATGTTGTGTATCCTAAGCACTCCTCAAAAGGAGAGGGATCCTAAATGCCCCTGCTGCAGACCTTTTTTAAGGAGAGGATAATTAACTACATCTATTCTGTCCTTCAACCCATTTCTTTGGTCTGCAAAGTACCCTAATATACTATATTCACTAAAGTAAAAAAAAAAATAATAACACCAGGCCATCCTTGTTAATTAAACAATCTCATGCTGTAGCTTTCACAATAGTACACAATGTGTTTCGCGAGCATAATCATTTATTCTAATTACGCGACTGCTGTCGATTATTCTGTGAATTGTTTGTTTTATTGCTAGTCAAGGAGGATAAAGGGGAACAGGTTGAAAGTAATGATAAATTTAAAGGTAGTGTTCAGGCTTCCCCTGTTTCCAGCTCACCCGCTGCCACTGCACCAGGCTAGGCACCACTGATTGGGACAAAATTAAGGAAAGTAAATCAATGAATCTATAAAATAAATTGGATTTGCTCTCTACAAGTAACGATAACAACAAACGAATAAAACGAACAAACAAATAAAAAGAAAAAAATAACTTTAAAATCTCCCCTTTCAGCCATTGTCACTGGTCTGCTTGAAGTCTTTCTGTCCAGCTCAGCTCTGCAAAGGGAAAGTGAGAATCATCTGAGAAGCCTCTCCTCAGTTTGCAATGCTCTCTGTTCGGTGTGCTTTTTTGATACTGAGACTTGGGGCACATACATTGGGAATTTGGGAAGTACATATATCACAGCTTACTGTGATATAACAACACAAATCTCTACATACAGTATGTATGGTCACAGACCAAAACATTGAGTATAATCTTTAAGTAAGTATTGTGATTTCATTCAAAATATTCCACCTTCTGATTCCACCTGATCTTTGAAAAAAAGATTTTACAAAACACATATTACCTTAAAATCCATGGGGTATTATTTCAATTACTTTAGCTACATGAATTGGCTCATGACAGAAGAGCAAATCACAATGACCTCTGATTTTGTACGTTTTCCTACAACTATAAGACTGTCTAGCTTTTATTTGTAAAGTACCCATTCTGAACAATAAAGTAGGAAAATACAATACTGTCTGATGCACAGATCTAGGCATGATTTCCAGCTAATCCTGGCATGAATATATGTATACTTACAGAGTGCTTACCACAAATCAAACCATGTATGGCAACAAATTAGCTGAAGTTAAACCATGAGAAAACAGAAACACATAAATCTGTCAAAATTGAACGTCTTAAATTAATTTGTTCGCCACTGTTAGAATTTGGGCAGTATTATTGACTTATTGCTCCAGACAAAAACTAGAACTGCCTGTAATTGCTTGAGGAACATCGGCAAACTCCTATGTCTGAGCAGGAAAGATGGAAAAGTGCTAGTTCATTCCTTTATAATGTCCCAGACTACTATCATTCTTTGTTGCCTGGATTATCAGACAGAAGATTTTTTAAGGCTTTTTCCCTTTTATACAGCCCTACTTTGGAATCACCAGTTGGGTGTGTTATGCTCCTCTCACCATGACAACCACAGCAGTCTTGCAGGGATGCTGACGCATGGTCAATGAAACCCTCTGATACACTCAAATGGTAACTGTGACTAATTTTCACACTTAAAGTCATGCAGCACACAACAGTGAGGTAAACGTCAATTTGAGGGAAAGTGCAGCTTAACTGATGTTATCCAAGCAATCTGAAGGCACCTGATGTGTCACAGGGTACCTGAGAGAGGCGAGACTAGCAACCCCTCCCAATATACCCACTCCTATCACTGGCAGAACAAAGCCACTGTTCCACTGCTGTGGGCTCCTGGTCGTTGTCAGCTGATGTCATGGCTGGGACTGAACCTGGGTTGCACAGTTCAACATGCACTTAAAGCAAACGCCTTCACTGCTGGGCCACTTGGGAGCAACATCGACAATAAAGTTATAGGTTACACAACTGCCACGTTGTTGACTTTCACTTACACATCTGAAATCATCATGCCATTCTGAAGATTGGCGCATTAGCTGCCTGTGAAACATGAGTATAAGGCAGTGTGAAACTCATTGAATCAAGGACTGAATTTACGTCTGTATTGTTTTTGTTTGGATTTAACTGTGGGCAGCCCCCTGGGAGAGCTTGCTGTGAAGTGCGCTGCATAAAAGCACAACATAAATCGAAAATGAATGTTGGTTTACATCTGTCATGAATCAGAAATAGGATTATTTTTGTCCACAAATTTGTCATTAAAGTGGTGGCAAACAATTATTGAGATAGCTGGATAGTAGGCAGGTTTATACTTGTACTATACCCAATTTTAGCACTGCACTCTGCACTCATGACCATAGGTCAAAGTCACCAAGTAACCTCTAGATTTTGAATGTGATGGCAACTAATGTATTTCTGCAGTAGTTCCATTCAGTTATCTCCATTTATTTATTTATATTTAATAACAGATTGTATATAAATACTGAACAATTCAAATATGTTTGGTTTCATGTTTTTAGCTATGCACATTTTTCAATTAGTGAAAAGTGTTTAAACCATAAATGTTTAAACATTAACATTTACCAATTTATTTGGAACTGTACTGTGTGGACGAATGCGATTCTTATAAGCTTATTCCACTGTACTGCAATTCTGAAGCAGAAGAGAATACTGCCTCTTTTGTCCACTTTTATTCTGCCTATTTCATACAACACCACGTCATATTCACATCATTATTTTAATAGAGGTAGCAGTTTTCTTACCTTAAATCAATAGCATATGAATGAATTCCTGGCACTGATAAAACCTTTGTGGAAACTGCTTTCAGTTCGAATAAATTCTGTTGGTTAAAATCCTCACTGCGTCATTTAGTTTTCTTGAAGTTTTTTTTTCTCTATCTACATTGATTGCATATTTGTCCTTGCTAACAATTTGTGTACACACTACAACCCATTTTGGTTGGTTATTGGAGGAGAGATTTTAGATTTATTTTCAGTGTGGTCTGAAAACCTTTTAGCCTATGGGGTTCACACTATGTTGTCACGAGGAGAGACAGGCCCCCTGTTTGATGGACAGAGCTGACCTTACCATACATTGAAGGCTTAAATACAAACACCCCCCCACCCACACCCCCACTGAGGTGCAGTTTTCAGGGCTTTCATTGTGATGGCTTATCTGGGTTTGAAGGAAAACCAGTCACGTAGCGCAGGGTTAAAAACCACTCCTCCTGGGTGCAGATGCTGCTGCTTAATGAAGCAGTATTGCAATAGATCAACTAACAATTATCATTAATGTTGATCTTTAATTATTAAAAATGAATGAATAAAAAAGTACTTTATGCCTGCTTCTGCATCACATACCATTAGCAGCAGAGGCACACAGAGCACATCAATCTATGACGCCCCACTGCTAAATGCAGTGGTTACGCTGGAAATGGCACCCAGCCCTGGTCCTGTGATTTATTGTCATTGTTACAGCAAACAGACACAATGCTATTTCTCTTCAATATCCCTCTGCTGCATGCACTTTGGAAGAAAAGAGAAATCAAATAAGGCAACTGTAATAATTTTTTAAGGTTTATTTCATAAATGAACTTCTTTTTCATTAATGAACGTTTTGTTTGTTTTGTTTGATTTCATGCTGCAATAGTGAACCAAAATATTCATTATGAACAAAATATTTTCTGAAACTCTGAACTCTGGTAAAGGTTTATGTATTTCTTAATGTGCTTCCTAAAAGCCTGCTTTTATTGGGACACTGGGCTAGTGTGTCTGTGTGGTTACAGGCTTGCATGTATGCTATTGTATGTATGTGGATGCCTCTCTCTCTCTGCATTTTTCTCTCTTTTTTGTCTGTCTCTCTCTCTCTCTGTGCCTATGTGTGTGCATGTGTGTGTTTCATACTGATACAAGGTTTTATTGAACTTGAGGTCATGGCAGATAACATGGCAGTGTGTTGCTTGCTAGAGGAGAGATACCATGGCCAAGCAATTATAAAATTCAGCTTCCAATGAGTAATACATTTTTAGATGTTATGAATTTGTCTGCGCTACAATCTATCCAGCCCTCCCCTACCTAAAAAGTTCACCTGACAGCAGAGTGACAGCAAGTCAGGCAACCCTGAGTTTGTCTGGGGTGTGCCATAGGTTAGACTACATTTCTACAGTTCACTTCAAGGCAGGAGCATCTAAAAGCTTGAAGCCAAAGGCTAACACTATCTCTTTTCTTTTTATCATAACTTCGAAGGCACGGGGGACTGTGATGTTTTCTACTCAAGCCATACATACATACAAGACAGACATACATGCAGTACTAGTCAAAAGTTTGGACATACTTTTCTTTATTTTTACCATTGTCCACATTTCATAATAATAGCAAAGACATCAAAACTATGAAACAACATAAATGGAATTATGCAGTAACCAAAAAAGTGTTATAAACAAATCAAAACTAATATCTTTTATTTTAGATTCTTCAAAATAGCTAAAAAAGATTTTTTAATTACATTTTTGGAAAGAAATACATACTAGGCATTTACTTGACAATTTATAGTTGTCTAAGAAAGAAAAAATCAAGAATTTAAGCATAAGTCTTTAGATCAAAATGTCTTTGAAAACATGTTTCCCATTATGTTAATCAGGTATGTCCAAACTTTTGACTGGTACTATATATGAAATAGATATGAAGTACTGTTAGCTCATCAGGCTTGCTTTGACATGCTAATTTTTATTAACACTCACATTCCTTCTAGGCCATGGATATTTATCTGGATTTTTACTGAGCAATGACCCACACAGCCTCCAATCACAGCACAATCTCCCTGATTTCAGAATGATCTCAGTGGGGTGTTCTGGCTATCTCCTGCCTGCAGGATCATACTATTTGATTGAATATAACCACAGGCTCAGACAGGCCATGCCAAAAGTTTGGACCAATGTGGGAAGGGGGACAAGCAGACAAAGCTTTATTCACTCACACATCCTGCCTTTTTCAACTTTAACAGTCTTATATGTTGCATTTAAACATTCTGTTGGCCAAAATTTCAAATTCAAACAAAACATAGTGAAATTCAGGGACACAGGTCATGTTAAAACAGTACCTACAGTAAAGCTGCCTGCCATTGTTTGAAAGAAAATATAGTATGTTACAGTAATAAACTCTTTAGTAAAATAGTACCATTACAAGGTGTTAAGATGCAATGTAATATCTACATAACACCACTGTAATGCTTAAAAATGTTTAACTCCAGGATTCATGAGTGCTATACCAAAAACAAATTACAAATCACATGTCACCATTTAGGTTGTCCTTGGCAGTGCCTGATGGTTGTTGTAGGTGCTGATGTACATTTATAAGCATACAGTGTATCAAAGTTATGAACTAACATATGTCCATTATGGGGCTATACGACACTGTGAATCAGTGTCGACAGTATACGACACTGTGAAACTCAAGTCATACCCTATCAGCTACAGCATTGTTTTTTTTTTTTTACTGTCAATTTTTTCACAGTGAAAAATTGGTCAATTTAATAAATAATAAAACACTGTCAGCCAGTGACAAATAAATGTGGATGTAAGCAACACTAATACACTACAACACTAACACTGTATTTATGTAATCTGTAACATACCGTGCCACTTAGCCTTGCACACGTTTTCTGTGCAACAGCAAAATCTATTTTTAAGATGGAGGAAAGATTAAAAAGGGATAACAATACATTACATAATTTGTTATGTCAAAGACAAACATGTCAACATTTTTATGGTAATTCATAACATTTTAAATAGTAAGGTAGTAACATTTTGTACATCGATTTTGGCGTACATTGTGCATTGATTTTAACTGGAACTGAAATGTAATTATTTTTGAAAATAAACTATTCAGATTGTTTCACAAACTCGCCCTTGCAGTTTTTCCTTTGGATTGGTACCCGTGCGTATTCTCACAGAGACCTGAGAAACAACAACAGCAACACAGACAGCATGAGAAAATACATTTTGTATTATGTGCACCCTCATGAAGCATTTATAAAGCAGACCATCCATGAGAGAATTCCATAACCACATTATAAACCATTCATAAGTAACTGCAACACCTCAGCATGACTTGCATACAATGAGATTATGCAAATGTAATGTGTTATGTAGTAAAATGTCATGCTAACAGAGGTTTTGAAGGCCTTCTGAAACTCGAATAAATCCCTCAGTTAAGTATGTGCATTATCCAATCAGCATGTATGTAGGTTTATTCTTCTCCTTTATCCTATGCATACCCCAATAACGATTAAAGAACTAGGCATAGACAAGCCATGAAGGTAATGATTTAATTTGCTTTGCTTTCTTATACAAAGCAAAATGATTTTCCTTCACTGTATTTTAGCCCCCTACCCCGAGCTGACACACGCATTCTCAATAATGGGCATAATAATGTAAGAGTCTGCATGAGCTCATCACTTCTCTCTCTGTTTCAAGGCCAAAGTGTCGCCCCATTGTGAGGGCTGAAGCGTTGGCATTCTTTGTCTTGTTAAACTGATTCTTTATGAGTCACTGTACTCTAATTTAGCTTTCTCTTATCTGTAATCTTACGTGCTTTCATTTTTTTTGTTTGTTTTTCGTCAGCCTGACAAATAACCTTAGATGTATGGATGAAGATGTAACCCGTTACAAAACATATCTAATAATATGCTGATAATACTACTACTACTACTAATAATAATAATAATAATAATGTTGTAGTATGTTTGTAGTACATGGATAAATGGATGGATGTGTCTTCCATTCCTAACTCAATACCTTAAAGCAGAGAGCAGCCCTTTTTCTTGACTTTGGTGGGCTGGGGACACAGCACGGCGCGGATGGCCTCGTCGAACACATTCTTCAGCCCGCGCTGCGTCAGAGCGGAGCACTCCAGGTACTTCACCGAATCTGCCCATTGGGTCACACAAATTCACCATCACCGATTGCCATAAGATGAGGAGACGGTTTCACTCGTAGTTACAAAGCCAGCCAAAAAAAAAAAACTATCATGTAAAGTAGCTGAAAACCCCAAGGGCCTCAATAAGATTAGCCTGCATAACAACCTAATGTTAATCAACTGCTTTCTTATTAGACTCGACTCTCTCCTTTTCCTGGGGAGCGATCATTGGATCGGGGTACTTTTGGAGACTCATATTCCTCATGAGCTCTGCGCTGTTGCTGAATTGAAATGAACAGGGGAGGTACTTTAAGTAATCCCTTGCTGTCCATGCAGAGAGAGGGAAGTTTTGCTTTCATAATGTACACAAATGGACGGCTTACTCACTCGCCCTTATCCTGCATGTCAAAGGAGTACAGCCCAAAGCAGTCTCTCTCAATGTGTCTTATGTGTTGGGTGTAATTTTTGAAGTGCTCTGATAGTTAGTTAAGCGAGACCAATAACTACTTCCAAATATCATGATAGCCTCTCTGATAAACAGAGTCTATAAAAACATTCATGATGTCCCAAAATGTCACAAAGGGAACTTGTATTTGACCGCTGTCAAATGTGGATTGCAGATGCCATCCTAATTCTTAGTGTTAGATTAGTATACGGTTAGTCACAACCAGTGGAATTACAGAAAATCCAACAGATAAAAATGCTTTTTGTCCAGCAAGTTGATTGACAAATTAACGAAAACAAACTAATTGCTTCATGTCTGTTGAGAAATGGCTCGACCATCTCGCTTCCATTTTGAGGGTTGCTTTCTTCCTCATCTCCTGCCTCATTTAAGGGCAGCAGGAAAAGTACTACTAATAAGTCCTTTTGATAAGACATTAAAAAAGAACAGAATGAAGTGAAATAATCCCTGTTAAGCCTTTTTGTAAGAATGATGAACCACCATTGATTGTGATTCAGCGTATTTGAACTACATGACCTGGATAAAAGGATTTTGTTTCTAACTGAATTTGAATTTAAAAGGGATAAAAGCATAAAAATGCTAAGAAAAGTTTAAGCTTTTTTCAAGCTTCCTCTCACTCTCCATTTGAGAATGATATATATCCCAGTGTTGGTTCTTCATTCTGCATATGCAATGAATTTTGACCTACCAAATAACACAACGAACATCTGAATTAATAATCCGTAATGTATACAATACAATGTGTGTACACAAGCCCGATGATTCAGCAACAGATGAGTGACAGACCTATCTCTTTGGCCAAAGCAAGGCCTTGAGGGTAAGTGATGGGTGCCAGCTTCTTCTCCTTCAGCTTCTCGATGGTCTCCTTCTCATCCCGCAGATCTAGCTTAGTACCCACCAGGATGATAGGTGTAGAGGGACAATGATGCCTTACCTCCGGGTACCACTGAGGACAGAAGAAGAAGTGTGGTTATCTATCGTGACCTAAATACTGACCTCACAATTACAACCAAATCTTGCAACCTAATCAGGGCGTAGAGGCGATGCAGAGGAAAAAGGGTATAACAAGAACTGAATATAACCAGTGCTGAGTCTGTCAGTCATGATAAGCAGGTAGGTTTCCCTGTTTAATCTGTTTGTTCTGATGATAATTGTTACCTTGCTATCTGATGTTAAATCTCAGGAAGCCAAATATCAGTGCTGTCCTCTGAAATGACAGATGCTGCTGAAATGACAAGCTGGATCCCAAACTGACTAAACAATAAAAAATATGTGTATGGAGAGGGATCTATATTACAATTATTATGGTAGTAGTATTAGCATTAGTAGTAGCAGTTGTAGTGGTCGTCATAGTAGCAGTGGTGGTGGTAGTGGTAGTAGTGTTATTAATAGAAGTACCATGAGTAGCAAAAGTAGTATTCATTTGCTCAGCAGATGCTGAATACAACCAGATATTTACTGAAGCAATTCAGGTTTTCATTTTAGTTCCTTGCTCAAGGGTATAAAATCAATAGCAAAATGTGTTATTATTGTTGTGAGAAACGGACAGCCAATAAAAAAAAAACAACTTATACAGGACTACTGTGCTTGTGGGCAGCTTGGGGCTTTCAAGGCATGTCTGCAGATACTGAACCTTTTCTTTTCTAGCTTTAAAAAGGAATTCAAAGATGATTAACAACAACCAAATAAAAGCTGAAAAATTAACACCATTATATAACAACTCTACAGAATTGCAGAATCTCATAGCCACAAAGCAAGTCCTGGCTTTTCACAGGTTTTGAGCAGATGTGAAGTAGCGTTTCTGTGAAATGTGACACAAAGGGCACGGCTCTACTACACTTATACCTTTCCAGAAGTAGTACAATAGCACCATCAAGGCCTAGAGCTTTGCACAAGGCAGCTGCCACAACCACACTTCTCCTACTGACTTACTGTCAGCCAGGACAAAGCTGCCAAGGCCTTGATGCCATTGAACATTGAGCATTTCACATCCATTGGATTAAAGAAGTAGCCCTCATGGCTAAGGCATGATCGAGGCTTTGTAATTAGGGGAAGAGCCAAAGCTGACAACCTTGTCATTTGAAGACGTTTTTGAAGAGGAGAGAGGCAACGCAGGAAAAAAATAGAGCAGATCCAACAGGTAAATGCATTTTCACATCCCATAGTTTTGAGATGAAATACAAGCTAACCAGTGCTATGCACATTATAATTATGGTGACGATGATGTTAGTATTACTACTATTGTTGTTGACGTAGTTAGTGCTCTCATTATTTTGGGTAGTAAAGCATTTGATTATTTACTAAAAGAACTAACACAAAACGGTTTATAGCCGCTTGGGATAAAATTACTGTATGTTTGGTAAGTTCTATCAAAATGGCTGAAGAACACATGTCTGTTTGTGAGATTTAAAAAGCTGGCTGATGCTGATCCTAGTTCAGTTACAACAATAGGTACACATTCATTTTTGATAACAGACATTCATTTTTGAAAAACAGACAACAGCCATTTGGTGTTTCTTAGTCTGAAATGAATGGTCGAGAAATTTGGAAAACTAGGAGATGTTACATCTACCAGAAAACAATCTAGTGGGTCATAATCTCTCTCTGTCTCTCTGTTTGTTTGTGTGTGTGTGTGTGTGTGTGTGTGTGTGTGTGCACACTCACTTTCTCATACCCCATAAATAGTTTAATGCGTCCCTGCAACTATTAATCTATAAGGATGACATTTTGGCAATGTTTCCATGGAAACTCAATTGGAATGTTGTATTAAAACTATAAATGAGAAAGAAGAAGAAAAATGTCTACATTTGTGTTCTGGAGGAAGAGAGCCAGGCATTTGCATAGGGGGAGAAGATAGGGGGAGTCTCTCTCTTTTAAAGAGAAACTTTAAAAGACATGTTGCAAAGTTTACAACTGTTTCATCTCAAGTAATGTCACTCAAGTGTTGCCCAGATACAACAAGCTTGATTTGCCAGGATCAGTTGGTCATTTTGCGCTGTTGATGCCCTGATAATTATTTTAACACGATGAAAGATCCAAATATTTGCGATTATAAGAAATGTCTAACTTCATAAATATAAAAAGGTAACATCTTCAGATGGAGGATTATTGTTTTGCACTATAAAATAACAATTTCTCTGATGTCTGCCATTAAGCTCACTGTAGAAATAGAGGTAAGATTATTTATGCTGCACAGTTCATGTAATCACTCCTCATACTGATTCCTAAATGCAGTTCATGCTTTTAAAGCTGTTGTGTGCAACGACTCTGATGTGTTCATTGTATTTCTCAAGTAACCTGAGCAGATAATAGATCACCTTATTCCCATTACTCAGACAAACCAAGGACGAGGTGCTTTTGTGTCACATGAAATCGCGGTACCTCACAGACTCTATCGTCTTTTGAGTCAAAAAGGAGTGGTATCAGACACAAAACCATTTAGCTTTCCAGCAGCCCAATGATAGCTGTTCTTCTGAAGGTGTCTACTTGTTAAATTCCAGGTGGAGACCTGCTATTGCACATTTGAGTGTGCTACAAAAATCTTAATAGTTTGACTGAACACCCAACTGTATCCATGGATGATATGCAAAATGGAAGCTGTGTAAATACATAAGACTAAATGCGCCTGCTAAGTAAGCAATGCAATGCAATGCTGCTCTGGTGTGGGTCTCACCTAAGATTATTATTGGGACTGAGACCTGTATGTGGGTGGGTGCTGCTATAAGGCTCATTATAAGGAGGCCAAGTGCACTCTCCTTAACACCACTAAAGGAAAAATGCTGACAGCTACATCATATTATATTTATAGCACATACACAATAGAGTGTCAGGGCTCCGCCCCCTTAAGCCGCAGTGTTTTTGTTTTTCCCTGTCCTTGTGCTTTTGTTTTCCTTGTGTTCCAGCCCCACCCCGCTCCCCGCCTGGTCCCCGCCCACCTGATTTCCTCATTGCCTGCACCTGCCTGCCTGCTCACCTGCATCCCATCTCCTCGTCACCCCAGCCCTATATCTTCCCTGCGTGTCTCTGTCTTGTTACTAGTTTGTTTCAGTGTGTTTTCTCGTCCCCGCGTTTTGCTTCTCCTGAAGTTTTCGCTACATTGCCGATCCTGCCTGTTTCCCCATCACGATTTCTGCCTGCCGTTTGGATCTGATCGCTACTACTCACCTGTCTGGTTCCTGACCCTGTTCTCCCTGACTCCTGATTTTGGATTTGCCCCCGGACTGCTTCTCTGTGTTTCGAACCCTGCCTGTCTCTGGATTTACGAACTGCCTGTCCCTTTCAATAAAGCGCCTGGAACCGGAACATCCTGTGGTCCGCGTTTGTGTCCCGATCACCGGCGCTAACATAGAGAGCTAAATATTTATGTTCCAGGAGACTGGTTTGAAATGCTGCATACTTAAGCTTTATCCCCGGACAACCACAGAACTTTTCATTTGGGGAGTGGTGCAAACATTTGAAACTAACTCAAAACAAATTAACAGAACACTCTGGAAAAAGTGTTTTTGGTTGAAAGAGGGTGTGATTTGACAAAAGAGCTCGGCACAGTTTAAGTGCGACCATGAGAAGGTCTCGGTTCCTCTCAAAACCACATGCCCATTTGTTTGTACATCGACCTTTATTATAAAGTTCACAGAAAGCCTATGATTTTGAAAAGGTAAGCTGTTTAAATGCAGTAATATTTCAGCAAGCAATGTTGCACTCTACGAAATGTACCAGCATGATTACTCTTTCCATTTAAAAATTTCAGAAAAAAATGTAACCTGTTACATGACATTACTGGTGTCAGCAAGTCTGGCACTGGTGCGGTGTTACTTTTTGCTTCAACCCCCAATACTTGCTTCTGTAGCATTAATTCAGTAGAACAGATATAAGAATTTAAGCATTAACACATTGTAGAAAAACGCCAGATGCCAGATACGTTGCATTTCAACGTCCTGTACACAAGGCTGATCTGGCTACTTACCCTTTTTTTTCCACCTTAGGAACAAACCTTGGAAGGCAGAATGAAAGTCAATACAGACAGGATAATGATGAATATTTTGTGAAGCTTTTTTCTTGTTACAACCACACTTGTATGGGAAGCACATTCAGATGGAAAATGAACAGCTGCAGAAGCACTAAAAAAGCCTGTCATTGAGTCTCCACAAATTATTACTGCACGTGCACAGCCTACAGGCTAGGGAAAAAAATAACACAGCGCTGCTGTCTACCAAAGTGATGAAGGTGACGAGAACTCCTTTCTTGTTTTTTTTTTCCCCACTGTGTTGTCACGTTCCTTGTCAGTTGCTTTGTGTTTCATAGCAAGTACTACGGCACGGGTGAGTGCAACGGCAGTAGACCAACAATTGCTGACATTCTGATTCTGCCTTTGTGGTCGCACAGTGCGCAGATATAGTCAGTTTCTGCAGTGAGTAGTCTTATTCGCTGGACTGCTGAACTGCCCTGAATACTCTGTGCGAATGCTCGTATCTCTCTGTTTCTGAACAAAAATGGACCAGGTGCTGTTAAAACATGGAGGGGAACCGACGACACATTTTCTAACAACTACATTCACATTCAGTCATACGGGAGATGCTTTTATCCAGAGTGACATAGTGCATAGAATACCATTCAACCATTCATAATACCCTTGAAACAATGTCATTATATAACACAATACTATACCTAACATACTTCGATGTGCAAGTGTCTGAATTAAGGGGACAATTTTACAATAATTGGAAAAAACCCTTAAGAATTTCCTTTCCCTATGTCCAGCACCAGAGATTTAAATCTTACACAAGTCATGTCGAGCATCCATCTGAGACGGGTGAGCAGTCGTGAGACATGCTAATATTCTGATTATATAATATTACAGGTTACAAAAAAATGACCCACAGAATTATGGGTAATCTAGTCCAGATAGAGAGAAAAAGGGCCTGGACTAGAAGCTGAGCTGAACAGGAGCTGAAAAATGTACAGATTCTGTGGTTGTTGTAAAGGAAGAATCTGCAGTTCAGGGTCACTAACACTATATTCTCAATGCAGGAATGCTGCGTTTCAGTATCACGTCCAAGGTGTTTGGCAGACCCAACTTGAGACTCCATTGTGTTATCAGGAGCAATAATAACATCTTGGATGGATAAGAATTTAACTGGGAGGGTAGCAGTTCAGTTTAGCAAGGTCACGTTTTACATAATAACAGAACCGAGGGATTTTGTATACAGGGAAAACAGAAGGGAGCCAAACAGTGAACCTTGGGAGACTCCATTTGAGATAAGGTTTGATCCTTAGACAGTGCCCTTACGGCCCTCTCTGAAAAATCACATAAGATAATCTGGTGTTCAGCTGGTGAAACACAGCCAATAGAATCAGGAGCATGAGGATTAGAGACAGAGAGGTTACTTTTGTAGTATTGAACACCCCAGTAATGAAAACAAGACCAATTCTAGTTACAATACGTTGAACTTTGTACGTTCTCATAACTCCCATGCACTCGGTGTGTTTATATACTTGGTAGTGTGGACATTCAACAAATTTATACATTCCTTTCAAACAACTCAAAACAAATTGAGCCATTTGTAACAAACCAAGTATGAAAAGGCTTTTAGTCTGCTTTGGGTAAGTGGCTCTGCATTAATGGTAGTTGCAGGTAGTTCATTCCACCACTAGGGGGCCAGAGAGGAAAAAAAAGACATACTCGGGATGTGTAACAACAGACCTGAGGAACTGATATGAAATCAAAGGCTGCAGAGTGGGAAGTTTGCATGTACAGTGCATTGATAAGGGTACCCTTGACAGCTAGCTATAATACACAATACCAGTATATTATCATATAAAATGATGTTTGTGTTTCAATGAGATATGAAATAGAAGAAGAAGAAGAAGAGGAACTGCAGCCCTCCACACACAGACACACCTTCTCTTGTTATGGTACGTGTTACCAAAAGGGATATTGTGACTACGATGACACCTAGTGACCAGTAAGCAGAGGTGCTCTATCTTTTATAACCTTGGGTTTTACTTTCATGTCACACAGCTACCTTTACTTGGTAGCTGAATAGACCAGGGAAATTTCTCGCTGCCAATGACCATTATAACTGCCGTATAACCATCATATAATAAGCACATCATGTAAAAAATGTAAAAGTGACATCTATATATAAAAGTGTCCTGCATTCTTTACACTTTTATGAGAAAATGGTATATGGTATAAAGAAACTACAAAACAGTACAAACAGCAGATATGTGGTCTGGTTTGTATGTGAAACGTTTCAGAAACATGCAGTACTCCACCCATGGCTGGCGTGCAGACTGGGTGTGCATTCGCAGCTCTAACGTGCCACTTGTGGCGTTTCCCACAAGGTGTGTGCCACTGACCTTGGCTCTGACGTTCTCATAGGATGCCGGGCTCACCAGCGAGAAACAGATGAGGAACACGTCCTGGGAGAGGAAGACAGACACACACCTATGTCAGCGCAAGC
This sequence comes from Megalops cyprinoides, assembly GCF_013368585.1. Lineage (NCBI taxonomy): Eukaryota > Metazoa > Chordata > Actinopteri > Elopiformes > Megalopidae > Megalops > Megalops cyprinoides. The sequence continues at coordinate 13,187,438 of NC_050583.1, read as the reverse complement.
ACATTGCTGCACACCACGGCTGTTTGTGGCAGACGCGGAGGACGCACGGCTGCTTTAGTCAGCAGATGACAGGTGCAGGTGAGCCGTACCGTTTGTGGGTAGGACAGAGGCCGCAGTCTGTCATAGTCCTCCTGTCCCGCTGTATCCCACAGACCCAGGTTGACTGGCTTACTGTCCACCATGACATTTGCCGAGTAGTTATCAAACCTGTGAACACAGCACACACACACACGCATACATCACATCTGCTTCTGCCAAGAGAAAAGTGGGACACACACGCACAGTCCCCATTAAAAAAAAAATATTCAGTGTCAATGACTTTATCATATCTCATAGACTTGATTTTTTTTTGATGATAACAGAAATACGGTAGACTCTGAACAAACAGACAGAAGCCTGTCCTCCAAATCACAACTGATTTCACAAGACAAGCCGAAGTGGACGAGGCAGTACAGTTTATCAGCCTAGTTTTGGTCATTTCTCAAGTTTCGAATGTTGTCTGTATACACAGTACAGCTTACTATTCTCCTTGCCACTGGTTATCGGCCCCCTAAACCATTATTCTTATCAGAGCTTGCACGCTTCTTACCCTCAGAGGTGTTGAAGCATGACAGGATACACAGACATTGGTGATATTACTATTCAAGCTTATAAGGTCTCTAGTTGCCACACTGTAGAGTTCTTGAATTTTGTAGACTTGTTTGTTCAACTTGTTTCAGGGCCTTGCCATAACCTTGACCACACTCTCTTTCTCTTTCTCTTACCCTTTAACAATGCATTCCTGTCTTCTTAGCCAGTTATGTTATTCAGCTGAGAATTACTATACCAATGCAACAGTCTTCGTAATTCAACATTGTTTAGCCCCAGTCAAGGTAAAACATTTTCTACCAAACGAAATACAGCATGGACACATGAGAATCTGGAAAATCAGGAGAGAGTGTAGAAAGGCTAAACAATAATGAAATATCTCTAAATTATACATAAACCACTGCTTAATGAAATAACTCAAGCATAAACACAATGAAGTTAACTACCTCTTATTAGAAACAGTAATTACTCTGGAGTGTTGTTAGGTACCACTGATCAAATTGTTTATCCCTCATATAATGCAATTTTAGACTCATCTCATGAGATACACAAGAATGACTCAAGTGTGTGAGAACATATCCAAATTTCATTCATCCTCATACAATAACAGCTAAAGAGGTAACTGATTGCGCATGAATCATTCAACTTGTTCTCTTGATATCAGGCAGACTAGATTGCTCAAAGAAGTGTTTGAAAATATATGCAATAACCTTCTCACAATCCTTAACAGCTCTCTTGCCAGCAGGACAGTTCTTCCTTATTTTTGACCTGCTGGGGATCCACCCCTTATTAAGAAACCTAACCTTGACTAACTTCTCTTCCGAGTAATTACTGGCTATTTTCTAAGACACTTTCTCTTTGCTAAAATTTCAGTTTACTCAGTAACCTAAATAGCAGTAACTTAAGTCTCACTCACACAAGTAAATCAACATAAATCATAGGAAGGATCTGGTTTTGAATTAATCCAATTTACTAAACAACTAAAGGGCAAATTACTTATATCTGTAAATAAATTCTTTTAAGGAAGTCAACTTTTACTTCCTGTCCTGTGCACTGAAGACGAAGAAAAAGAAAAACAGACTTCTGGCCTATTTTGCTGAATATACATTGGCTGTATCCTTTGAATCTACCCCATTTAAGGCACTTCAAAAGGATATTTTCAATGTGACTTTGCACTGGGGCCTAAGATGCACATCCCTAATGCTATGCATTCAGAAGAATGCATCCATTCCATTTAGAGCACAACCTAAACGAATGTCTCACTGATATTAACTCCCAGTTTTCATCTTAAATTTGATGAAACTGCAGACCTGTTACTGTGTCTAAAGCAACAGTCAGATCTACTTCACAGGTCCAGAACTATCTGTGCCTACCTGTAGTGTAAAACCTACATTAAAGAACCTTCAGAACAAAGTGGAGATGTGAAAACATACTGAGGAGACCTAACAGGTTTATTATTTTCCAACAAAAAAATTTCTCAAATTTTTTTTATTTAAGCCTACTGACAAAGTCATCCATGCATTCATCTCCTCGTGATTGCAATCCTAAGATGCTCTTTATCCTGCTGTAGTGGCCACGCATTATGTCACCTGCTGCTGGTACAAAATGCTGCAACGATTCTTTTAACCAGAATAAACAGGGTGGACATATACTACACCAACTTTAGCCTCCTTTCTCTTGCTATCAGTTGCTTTAATAATTAATATTTTAATTGTATTCATTAGATTTAAAGCATTGGGTCTAGCCCCTGAATGCATACCTGAGCTACTGACCCCCTATTGGGCATTACAGATTCTGGTCATCAGGTTCTCAGGTCATCAGATAAGGGTTTTCTTTGTGTTCCCATGACAGATTAAAAAACAAAGGGTGACCTATCTTTCTCTGCACAGGCCCAAAAACTATGGAATATCAAACCAGCATAAAGACTGGTCCCTCTTAAAAACTCTTTCACTTAAACTTTTTTTTCATTTAAATTCTTTAGTCTTTAGTTTTTTTTTTTCCTTTGGTTGTCTTCATTATGTTATATTACTTAACTTGCTGCATATATTTGTGTGTCTTCACAATGGTCTATTATCAATATCTGTTATTATCAACGGCCTCCTTATTTTCTTTGTGTTCTTTCAATTGGAAATGAATTCCTCTTTACAGAATATATGGTGTAAATAAAAACTTATTAAAGTGGTTACAGGCGTCAGCAAGGTTTGATGTAGCTGTGATGTAACTTCATTGTCAGTGTACCATTGCAGTAAAAGCCTTCTACTCTAAGACCTTTGTATTGTGATAAATCCACCTGCGAGATATGGCATTCAGCCACATATAGATTCTTTCTACATGTAGGCTCTTTCGATCAGCGGTGGCACTTGATGACCATTGATGAATACTCACACAGTAGGGATGTACTCTCCTGGGAAGGCATTGGTTGTGTAACTGATGAGCAGGCATGTCTTTCCCACAGCTCTGAAACACACAGGATAGAACACCATGAAACACACAAACATGCCCCCGCACACACACACACACACACACACACACACAGCCTCAAAACACAAATATACATACATGCTTACACACAAGGTCCAAAGCATCATGAAACAGAATGGATCATATCTTCAGTGTGGGAGTATTCCCACAAACTGCCCATTGGTTTTCATTCAAATATGTGTTTTAGGGCTTGAGTAATAAAATGGCACAGTTTCATTAGAGAAGACAGCAGCTTACATGTAGAGACTTGAGGGGTGGAATGCTGTACTCAGAGACCTTCTGAATGAGAACATTTCACGGGAGACCAAAAGCAGAATTATGAAATGCTCTCTTTTTTAAAAGGCAACTCATCTCTAACAAAGTTTCAACTTGTATTATTCTTTCAAGGTATCTCTCTACAGCAGGAGAAAGAGATGACCCTGAGTTAGCAAAGGAAGAAGATTTTTAATAAAAGCATGTGGTTCCTTAAAAACAGAGTTTAGACGACTTGGATCATTATAGATAAAAACTGATCTGTGACATCAGAGGGCTCTGGTGTTTTGTAGGAACAGGATTTGCCACCACTTAAGTCCTTATTCGTTTAAAAAAGTACGCCATCGTAGTTAACCAAATTTTAACCAGTGTAACCTTGGTGACAGTCAGATGACTTGCAGGAAATCGTGGTTTGAATGAACGGAGCACTCTTTTCCGGTATGAAACGAAAATGCTGATAAAAAAGGAGGGTTCCAAACCAAACCTTCGAGGCCTAGGCTGAGGTATATTTAACGTTAGAGAGGAAAAAATGGCGACATGAAACATCATCACAAACCATCAGCCTGCATGAAACCTATCCATTCAGACAGAGGTGGAGATTTCTGCAGCCAGTCAATTGTGCTCTACTCTACTTGTTTAAAACAGAGAAACTGATTATCTGTGGCAAAAGATATAACTCATGTGTTACTGGTTGTAATAAAATTGCAGTAAAATTATAAATACACAACGACCGCATTGTTGCACACTCTCCAGACAATAGCTAGTAGTGAAGCTGAAACATAGCATGGAGTAGGGCCTCTGCACTGAATATTGTACTCTTCAGCATATTTAGCTGCTCATTTTTACCAGCATTGCTGACTTAAAGTTTACTATGTCATTCTTTTGCTTAAAAATAAAACCCGCCAATCTTTTTTCCTGTTTCTGGGCCCATCATTTGCAGTAAGACCAGGGAATAATTTCACTATGTTGCTCATTTGTAAAGCGACAGAAATAATTTCTGCTTTACTTTGGTGGCTAAACACAGGTATGTTACAATAGACTTCTCAGGAACCCAGAGTAATAAGTCTCTTCATGTTCTGCCTTTCCCTGCCAAACTGGGCGATGTCACACTGCCCCATCACTGCCGATCAACTGTAATATAATCACAGAAAGTCAGTCTGCAGCTAGTGCACTTCTCAGTCATGACGTATTCGCATGCAGTGTATCAGATAACGCACATGAAAAAACGCTACAACAGCATCAGAGTAAAGACTTACAAAAAGAATCAAGTTTAAAAAAAAACACAGAGATCAGTGAAGCTCTGAGAGGCCAACATGACCCTAGACACAAAGATTTCACCTCTTCATATCTGTCTACACAGCTGAAGCACACACATTTACTGAGGCAGATCATGCACCTCACTCAAGTGCACAACAGCAGTGCCTCAGGATGCATCTGAACCTACAACCTTTTGGTGACTGAGTTAGTCTCCAAAGCACCATGGCTGACTGCAGCCCAATGTATTGTTATGCACTCAAATGCACAACAACAGTATCTCACATGGGATCCGAACCTATGAACACCTGGTTACTGGGTCAGTCTCCAAATCACCATGACTGACTGCAGGTCTATTTATTATAAGGGGAATTCCATCTCTCCCTCCCTCTGTCAGCCTTCCCCTCTACCGGGGATTTCAAAATGGTGCTGCTGTAGCAAGAAGCGGAAGAGGAACTTCACAGGGGCAGAGCGCTCCCAGTAGTACTAGGTGTGCTCCTCTGCTTCAAATGCAACGTATTAAGCATTAAACCCACCAACAGCCTTTGTTTCTTTCTCTCGCCCAGCTCTGTCAGCTGAATGTGTCTATTTCTCTCTGAGTTTTACCCTTCCGAAGCTTTAACGTGCAGCATACAATATGGTACGCCATGAAACCACTTCCTCTCTTGGATGTTACCATCCTTTATGAGAACTTGCTAAAAGCAAATTATTTAGTGAAGGGTTTCATGTGACCCCCACCCATGTATTTCTGTGTTAAATATGGGGAAGCACCACATAGAAAGAACATAAAAGCACAGCTGATTACTGAATTATGTCTTAGATGTAGCTGTTTCATGTTTGTTTAAATTGGATCCGGGATGTCATTAACCTCCTCCATTACTTCATGCTTCTTCATTTCCTGATTGACAAGAGTTCCACTGTTGCAATTTACATTATCTAGTCAACCATTTACCCGTTTATTAATCATTAAACCATTTCCTATAGTTTACACTTGAATGTGAGATTATGATTTAAATACCTCATTCTCTTCAAATGAAGCATGCATGCTCAAATTACATGAAATACTGTAGGAGACGATGAATAGGTTTGCTTTGTTAAAATGCCTATTTAGCTTGTGTGAGGTAATTTCTTTAGTGAAGGTTGGCTTCATTTTGATGTTTGAATTGTCTTAATGGCAGAACTTTTTCAATGTTTCCACTAAATTATAGAGAATAAGTGTGAATAACTTGCCCTTTTTGGAAATCACTTTGTGGAGATCACCGGACAAAGCAGGAAAAAGGCCAGAATATTGTGTAGCATAAAGGCGTTTTGTAGTAGGGTACATATTGCTCTAGATTCCGACCAACTCCTTTTTATAAAGATTAAGCACATAAAAGCACTCACTTTAAACTCAGGTAAGCTGAGTGCGGTATGCCTTGATTGTTTTTTAACAATCGTTTTTAACAAAATGTACTTAGGTACTTACAAAATTACTTTATTATTCCCAAATAGGCTATAGTTCGTTACATCATTACCGTTTTGGCAAAGCATAGACTATTTTGGTAAAGCTGTTGCTAATAAAGTAATTGCAAAAAGATACAAAAAATACATTTACTGCAAAAATGCATGTATCTAACAACACCCAGGAGTAGTCTACAAAGCTAAAACAAGGTTCGCATCTTTCGAAATTTTGGCAAATGTAACACAATCTTAAAATTGTTCTGACCACACTGTTGTCGATTCCTGTACCCTTCTTAATCTGCACTTTCATTTTCAGCCTACAATACAGCGGTACATTTTATGTACATTTTGCCACAGTGAAGAGAGAAACCGTATCACGGCAAACTTATGGGTAACGCAGAATTACACAATTGTCATGAACGAAAAAAAGAAAATAGGGCAGACTTACCCGTCGCCTACTACCACACATTTTATAGCTTGCATTGTTCAAAAGATTATTTTAGTTTTCCGTGACTTTGTAAACTGCGGCCGCCCGAAATCTAGCCGGTACTTAGGTGTGACACAGGAAATAAGTTCAGAAGCCTCAGAAACTGCCTCAGACTCCCTCTCTCTCTCTCTCTCTCTCTCTCTCTCTCTCTCTCTCTCTCGCTCGCTCTCTGCTTTGTCTTGTGTATAATTTCATGTTACCTTTTCATTCATCTACTCATAACCTCTGCATGTTTACAATGGCTTACAATGCATGATGGAAATATCAATATCAATATGAATAGAAATTATATAATAAACCTAGGCAGCTAAGCAGAAAAAGTTGATGCAAATCATGTATCGTGCTCAATACAGTGAATGTGATTTATTTGGAACTGTAGTGTCAAATTATTGCCATTGGAGAGCGCCAGATTATAATAAATGAGACAGTTACAGACGTTTCACTTCGGAACAGGGCACTATAACAAATACATTACAGTAGTTAGTTTCCGTGTTGTGTTAATTACGTTAAGGCGAAATTTCACTTAATGGAACTGACATGGAGACAAGTATGATTAAAGAGCCATAAATATGAAGCCGTCAAAAAGCTTTTTGCAAAGCGGCCGCAGCAACACGAGAAGAAACCAATAACAGCGATAATAAGAGCGACAACAACAACAACAATAATAATAATAATAATAATAATAATTATTATTATTATTATTATTATTATTATAACATCGACAATAATAATCATAATATCATGAAACCCCAAATTTTTCTCTTTTCACCCATTAAATGAACGTTTACAACGTAGGCTACACGAAAATACTGCTGATACGGAACAGCATTTGTGTAACCTTTAAATGTAGCTGCATAATTTACAGAAACTGCTGTCCACTTCTCTTCTCTGTGGCTCTGACGACACCACAAGCGCGACGGGTGGGTGTCATCGGAGAGAGGCGCTGCTAGAAGTGTGAGACCTACTTTGTTAGCTACAGCTGGAGAACTCAAAGTGCTTCGACAGCTGTTAGTGTCAGCTCCACTCGTTAACCTTGTCGGCAGCTAAGCGACGTATGTAAAGGGTTGAATAGCCTATAAAATTTGTTTGACATATTCCGCATCAATGACAGACTATTGCCATCCGGGTAAGTTCACTTTATTTTGCTATTCCAATCAGCTGTGCATTTTCTTGGCAACTGTGCTATCTCGTGCAACTTGGATTTATAAATACTTAATACAACCGAATTAAGAATATTTACATTTGAATTTTTTATTGCAAATCTGTAAAATAATGACGTTTTTTGTCTTGTGGGATATTCAAAGCTGTATGCAGGTGGCTTTTTCTAGATTCAGGTTTTTGGTAGCAAACAGAAAGGTTACAATGACAAGAAAACATCTGCAAAAAGAACAAATGAGTATATGGGCACAGAACAGCCGATTTAAACATAAATAAGTGAAAAAAGCAATGTTAAAACGCGTATACCATAGTAATTGCTTTAATATGCATACAGAGACCAAAAATAAGGGCATGTGGACAGCACCAAGGATCTTGAAGATCAACACTACTCAGTTTGTGTCATGGTATTCACGTTACCTAACAATGATCCTTAAAATCAGCGTTAACCTGTGCAATATTACTGTGCTCAAAACTCCTAACCACAATGGTTATGTGAAAGAACTGGATTGCACTATAGCAGATTTCACTCAGGTGTTAGAGTGATCACATTCTGAGAGCTAAGTGTCGGGCTGGACACGAAGGTGACATTTAAACAGCTGTGTTCTTTGGGGGAGGAAAGATGAGCACCAGTGAAGAATAAAGGCAGGTTTGGGGATATTGGTTGCCATGAATGGGTGGCCGTCTTGGTGCAGAGTATCATGAAGAGCTCTAAGTGGGAAGGAGCCATACTCTTTACTGCCCAGTGGGCCGGCTTGCAAACCAGCTAGAAGCTACTGACAGGAAACAAATATAGGTGAGACATGACCATACTTTGGGAGATTGATGACCAGTCTAGCAGTAACAACAGGAAATGTCAACCCCACAGCAGAAAGTAGGCATGCTGATCATGGCACAATAACCTAAGAAAAGACATTGATTGAACCTGAGAAATATGAAGAAACTGAGGGCAGTTAGACCTCTTTGGTTAGTCACTTTGGTCGTGTTCAAAAAGACACAGCAAGTTGGAATCAAACTGAGACTTCAGTCAATGGAAATGTGCTGTCTTTAGGGTCTTTGTATTAGTCATAAAGAATTCAATCTACCCAATGTATAGATTCTCATGAATGTATTTTATTCTCAAATCTGACTAAATAAATTTTGCAAGAATTACATTTTTAGGCCATTAGACATGTGTAGCTTTAGCTGTCTTGTGCTCACCAAAGTGACAACAGTGCAATAAAAAAAAACCATACTGAAAGGTAATGATGGAGCACATTGTACTTTGGGCCTTAAATACTCTGCACACGGACAAACCACCTTATGGCAAAATAAGTCCTGGCCTGAGGGTCTTTGCAGAGGAGGCGTCGGTATGATCACACTTCATAGAAGTGGAAACGGGCATGCAGCATCCAGAGTGCAAAGAGAGTGCAAAAGTTAAAAATAGCACGGCCTAAACAGTGTTGCTGTTTGCCTGTCATGAAGATCAGCCAATCAGGAGAAACTGAGAAGTGTAGAATTTTCTTTCAAAAAATTGTGAGCAAAGAGTAAAAGAAACAACAGTCAGGCTATTGTTGGAAAAACGTCTGTGTTAATATCAGCATGAACAATTTTATCTCTCTTTTATCATCAAAACCAATCAGCTAGTCATAGCGAGAATTCTAAAAATAACTATTCGCTGGAATGTTGAAAAAGATTTAGATCTGTCCAAAAACGCTGTCTTGTCCAAAGTGATCCTGTTCACAGATGTGACATGCTTAACCATAACCCTAATCCCAACTCCTAACTGAAACTACTTCCTAAATGCTCATTTCAACCTCAGCTCTTAGGACAAGCGTAACCTCATTCATTCCCCAGACTTATTTGGAGCTCTACATCTGGTGGAAGATCCAGATGTCAGAGTAAGGGCTGCCCCTGATTGGGTGGCTCCTAATCTAAGCAGTCAAACCCTACCTGCATTTGCACCCTTCTTAGCGAGGAGGCCATTGCAGCTGTGAACAGAATTGCTTGGACAATGTTGCCTATTTGAAAAGGTCTGCCTCTGCAGCCTGTACCTGTTGGTAAAGTTAGATATCACTGTCCACAAACTAAGGACTAAAGTAACATTCTCTCAGTGGAGAGTTAAGATTTGTGCGGCTCTTGCTAAGTCAGTGCCAGGGCTTCCGTGGATGGGTTTTCAGAGAGATCCGCACCATCACAGCGCAGCGGAATAAAAGCCAGAACTGTTTGTGGGGAGGCTGTGGCAGCTTGCCACAGAGACAGAGCGAGGGGAGTCCGGTGTGCAGAGTGGCACGAAACAGGGTACAGGACTTTCCCACCACTTGCTTTTTGTGCTACTGCCAGGCCCGACCAACCAGGTGAAACTGCCAGACACCTGAATTACTTTGATAAAGATGTCAGGCTGTACAGCCTTCACTGCTTATGCTTAAACTGCTTTGTCTCGCCCATGAGGTGACATTAGTGGCTAGGTTGTTTTGGCTAAACTAAGTCAAAGTGACAGCTTAAGCTGTTGAAATGGCAAGCATTTTGCCACTTATTACTCTCAATGGGAGATTGGCGGAAGAGCTAATTTGCCTTGTTACTGTACATGAATGTAATGTATGTGCTGACTGACACTCTGGAGGTTAACACACTAAGCTTCCGTCATGGTGGTCTACTGTGGTCTGCAACCAAGCATTCGCATTGAGCTCTAGAAAATGTGCACGAAGCTTCGGTGTTTTATTTAGGTAGCAACCTAACCTTACCATCATGCTGAATGCTTGATGAGCTGACATATGGACAGGTTTCCCTGGGTCTTGCTGAGCAACCATCAAAGACGACATGGCTCACCTGCAGAGTACCAGCTCTGTTTATGTCTATAGCTTCTTACACACACCTCATTAACCAGCAGCAATCAAACTGATGCACAGCACAACAAAGTATGAAGGAGTCAGACACAGGTCCTGGTCTGGTCATGTCTTTTTCTCACCGTATTCTCTGTGATGCAGGGCACCATTTCTCTGCTGCACATCACAACTTGACATTACACTTTCATTGCAAAAATACACAAAGAGTCTGCAACGAGCATTCAAGCAGGAAGTGAGCTATTGAAGTAGAGCAATTCAAAGTGATTTTCACATTGCCATCCTCTTCTCGGCCTGTTGAATAGGGATGTCTGGAGTAGCTATGCAGTGAAAGATTGACAGCTAAAATGCCTGATAATAGAAGCGATTACTTTTTTCTTGGCCTGGATCAATCTTTCTGTGATGAATCAGGCAGACTGCATTACTTTCTTTGACAGATGTGTTTAGTCAGTCCATGAAAGTGCTGTGCAGGGCTCAGTCCAAATATTATCATAAATAGCAGTCCTCTAATGCTCTATAATAAATCTCTTTTTAATGTATGGACACCTAGATTTGAGCAGCTGTTGATGTTTAATGAGGTATTAGACCAGAGTGCTGAAATCTTCTGCATTATGTTTTAATAGCCATTAATCACACACAAGCTGTGATACAGTATGCTGGAGTAATTTTCAGTTCACCTTATATCCAATGAACTTACTGTACTATACAGTGAAGGATTGACTGAGAAGTCCAGACTGGATGCTTGGTCAGGACTCATTGGAACTCAAGAATCATGATACAGTTGTTCAATATAGTGTGGTCTGCTCTTAGACTAGGCCACACCCTAGGTCTTTACCCCTAGCTTTTGAACAGTGCCAGAGAGTCAGAATTATGAGGTCAGTGTTTCTTCTCCATTGCTACACTAGTGTTTGTAGAATCAACTCTGTAAGAAATATCTTAAATTCTAGCCAACCAACACCACCACTGAACAGCTTAATCAGTACTTGCAAACTCGCAAGAAAACTTCTTTTCTTGCGAAACTTACAAGAAAAGTTTCTTTTCTTGCAAGTTTGCAAGTACTGATCAAGCCATTGTAGATGTAGGTTAGAAGGTGTTATTACTGCTAGCACAGTGAAGGGGTGCGATTATGGCCTTGGGTTAAATCTAAAGACATTTACATTGCGTTTATTCATTTGGCAGATTCTTTTATCCAAAGCGACTCACAAGTGAGGCAGTGTCCGACATAAGCGAAAGCCATACACAGAGTTACAATGACAGAAGTGCTGCGTGACCAGGTTTCAATAGTTGGCCAGACAAGGTACAAGCTAGCTGGTAGAAACACAAGTTACATTAACATTAATTAAAACATTAACATTATTTTAAGGAAAAGAGTTTAGGACAGAGAAATTGCTTTAGGTGGTAGTGATTCAGGTGACCAGGTGAGTGTGAAAGAGCTGTGTCTACAGATGTTTCTTAAAAATAGTGAGAGATTCCACAGAACGGATGAAGTGTGGAAGGTCATTCCACCATTGGGTAGTGATTTTGTTCCATGATGTGATGAGACCAGCAGACGTCATTCGGTAGCAGAGCGTAGTGGTCGGGAGGGAATATACGCTTGTAGTAGAGGCTTGCCTGTTGTATTATTTGTCTCACTTCAAAGTGTTTGATGCAAGTCCAAAAGACTCTAATTAAATATGTAAGACAATAATACATACACTGTTCACATCCAGTGTAACATCACAGATTCTGGGCATAATGGTGAAATTATGAGTACTCATACACTGATCACAGAGGTAATGCAGAAGTAGATGTAGGTTAAAATTCATTCCTTCATTGGGGACTTCCCCCGCTATTTTCAGCACTGGCTGTTGCATGGTTAGTTTTGCGACTTTGTATATACAGACTGTGCATGACACAGTGCACATACTTTGCCACATAAAGAAAAAATTATGCCATATTGTCACAGTTAAAAAACTGATGTACTACAACTACTTGCATACTGTATATTATATGTGTCATATAATACTATATCAATAATGATATGTGTGGAGTGTGAGTGGTTACATATGTCATTTGTAAGAGTAGTGGTGTATTTACCAGATGTCTTGTATGGGTATCGATAGAATGAGCTGTGCTTTTTTGCACCATGCTCAAAAGCCTGCTGTTTTGCAAAAAGCTCCCATGTCAATACTGCATCTATAAGGAACTTGTTCAGAACTGCGTGTATAAGCACTCAGATTTCCGGTTTCACAACTCCTTCCAAAACAATGGAAGTTTTCTTTGTGCCAGAGACTATGGATAAAACTTTGGAATGTTGCTAATATTGGCTAAATCAGTATGCAGTATCTGTCTAGTAGTGAAAACTATATATCATAATGTGTATTGACAGGTTTCAAACTGGTGTAATACAGTAAACATAATGCAGTGTATTTACTGTAGGTGTTTTCTCCTGGATCTCTCTCATGTGCCATACTGTGTATATAGAAGGCAAACAGGCCACAAAGAAATTAACCTGGGGTCCATCTGGTGAGTAAGCCTAGGGTGACATGGCCTTTATCAAGAGTGACTTGTAATGGATGAGAAAATCACAATAAATACACTTTTCCAGAAAGCAACCTACAATTTATGCAAAGCAGATTGGACTTAAGATTTATGATAACTATTTAAAAAAAATCAAAATTACAAGACATTCTTCTTATTAATATACAATATTCATTTTGCAGAGGAGAATTTTATTTAATCTATTTAAATTAATTGTATACTCACAGCATGTGACATATTTAATTGAGACAACTGTCTTGACCTCAGTGAGGCACAAATGATTGAACATTTTATTTGAAAAATACCCATAATATTTACAAGATATGAAATATTTTGTATTCAGTATGAATTCTGCATACTGTGGTCATACTTCTGATGTATACAAAAGTACAGGTTTTTCCATTAGTTTTTATATTCCAATCTGCATACCTCATATAAATTGCAATATAGGCCTTAAAGAATAAATTAGCGCTGCACATACATGTATGTTTGTGACAGTACTTTCATTTATAGAGTGCATCTCCTTCAGTTGCTGATAAATCTATCCAGATCTTTGTAAAGTGGGTCCCTAGGATTCAGTCTCAGTAACAGCAGGGAAAACTTGAGCCCTGAGTTTTCATGATCTGTTTTAATCACCTGCATGTACCCCCTCCATCCACATAGTACCAGGTAAGAGAACTTTTCAATTCACAGAGAGACCAATCAGTTGCTTTTGATTTCTGACAGTATTTCCAATCAGAGAAACACTTGCATCACATTGCTTATTGACAGTTTACGTAGCAACCGCAATGGAACCCGTCATACATCTTAAAGAATATACTTTTTTTCTTTTCTTCAATAAAATAAGACATATATCCCCCACATATGTATTCCGGCCACTTTCCAAGTAATGTCAGGGCCTCAGATAACTTTGGTTTCCGGCTATCACATATTGGAATGGTCAATATATATGCCACACACAAAACTACTGCCTACACTAGTGGACTACAATTAAAACAATGATGATAAAACAGCCTCTTCTCTGCATGAATGAAAAAAGGACAGGGTTTGTCACGAGAAGTTACATTAAATACAATAATGACACTAAAAGCATGTGGCAATGGAGGCAATTCATTGGCAATTCATCACCACAGAGGTGTGTCAGTGTATACACCCATTCAACTAATGACATACTTCTCAGCTCAAAGCACTGGGTTGTCAACGTTTTCCGATGGGATACTTTAGCTGACAAAAGTAGTAGTTACATTGTAAACTATGTTATATTGATTGAGCTCACTGTTTCAGTTTTTGCTAGTCAATGCCTCAGTTTTCTCATTTTCTCAGCTGTGCATTTTAAATGTCTTTGTCAGTTGTGACCCGCCAAAAGTAGTCAACAGTTAAATGACAGCTGTTGAAAAATAAAGTTTTCCATGTGCATTCAGTTTCATGTTGCATTATTTTTAAGGTGTGCCCATTGTTAGGTGCTCTGTCTTAAGGAGAATGGTGTAAATAGATCGAATGTTAGTAAATGTCATTATCAATCCTCAGTTTAAGTAATTTGTCACATGTTGGAATTACTTAAATAGGTGCTTATTAATTCAGTTGTAGTGACCACAGAGCCACCTCTTAGACAATCAGCACAATATATGTCAGAAGACATAGGAGGGAAAATGTGATATGATAAAACTTGGCACTTTGTGCATTGTTACAATCTGGTGATTGTAGGGCTGGCCAATGAAATTTACCTAGAATTTTTTAAAATTTATACCATTGCAGGGCTTATTATATGTGGCTGTTAAATGCAAGGTGCTGATGTAAGAGAACTCTTATTGCATTATCTGCTGGGGTGGTAGTGGGCGATGAAGCCTTTGTGAGATACTCCAACTCAGTGAGTGTTTCGCACATTCGATTAAAAATGTACCTTTCGCTCTTTGAAGTGATGCAGTCATGTGAAAAGCATATTTCGGCTAACACAGTAAACTTTCTGTTGAAGGCCACCAACAAACAACCTGGTTATTCAGGGCAGACACAATGCGAGACATAATGAGAGACAGGATGTGGGAAGCTTTTAATACCGCTGCGGAGTGGGACCAAGGCTACACACCTTGCGCATTATTCATGCCTGAATGAAACGCAGCATACAAACATGATTTGCATTGCATACGTGAAGGGAAATGCAATGCACAAATGATTAGCTTTTCTCTGTCTCTGTCAGTGTACCGCACTTGTCTGAGTGCATTGCTTTCTGGTGAGTCTGTAATCTGTCATTTAGGGTGACATTATTAGGGTGAGTTTGGGGTCATTGTATTTGATTTAGACATGAAACAACAGACGCTGTTGTTCAAGTGCATTGTACTGTACAGATAGTCTTCCTTAAAATGAGCTTTCAAAACTGTCTGTGCATAGATTGTGCGTTCATCATAAAATGCCAAATGGCGTCATTGAAATACATGATTCAGCGTCTCAGGAGGAACTCCCGCTGCACTTGGTTTCCCTGGTTTCACAAAGATAACCTTTCTTTCGCTCTGTAGTGGCTTCCCCATGTGCTACATGTGAGGATGATACATTCCCGCTGGTTGGTTTATTTATATAGTGTTGGGAATGCGCACAGGGTGTGTCCTTCAATCTATGCAATGCACACCTTTACTACTACATGGGTCCTTAATATCATGCAATCAGACTGCATTACATTACATTATTGGTATATAGCAGATGCTCTTATCCAGAGGGACATACATAGGTTACATTTTTACATCGATTTATACAGCTGGGTATTCTAGGATAAGTACCTCGCCCAAAGGTACAACTGCAGTGCTCCAACAGGGAATGGAACCAGCCACTTTATGAGCTCTGATCTTTACCACTACGTTACACTGCCCAGCTCTGACCTAGAACTAAATAATACCTCTGCCCAAGGTACAAAAGGTCCGTGAAATGCCTGTACATATTCAGAACAGGAAACCTATACCATATCATTAATTCAGTCCTTGTATTTGTAGGTCAAGTACTTCATTGTATGTCATTTCCTCGGGTTAAAAAAATCTGTATTATGGATAGCACACAGACATGATCAATATCCTCATTCAGTTGAATGAAATTTGCTGTTTTATGTTTTTTATATAGTTGTGGTTATAATGATGATGTTGATGTTGACAGTGATGGTGTTAAATATTATTTGTATTTTTTTATTATTACTACTGCTGCTCCTACAGAGTATTACATGTTTTGTGCATATCTCTGTCTTCCACAGTTTCAGCTGATTTCACCACAGCTGAGAAGCTGGAAATTGAAAGCATCAAGATGCACAAGAATGACCTTTTAGATGACATAGAGGTAGTGGACACTTACATATATGCTACATATTTTGTCATATAGAGCAGAATCACCCTTGGGGATTGAGCTTATTCCTCACCTGTACTCAGTAAACGTTAGTGAGTAGTGCAGTGCACCTTGCTCTTTCTCACGATGTGAGTCATCCACAATGTATACCACAGTAATGGATCTCAAAGAGAATAGTGATAATTTTGTGCTCAAAAGGAGCAAGCTTCAGATGACCAATGCATCTTTCACTTGGAAAAAGCAGCACCTCTTGCTCAATGCACTGGTAGTCTTGCCTTGGTTATGAGGTTGTGAGTCATCTGATCATGTCATTTCCATCCGTGGCTCCTTCCCCTCATGGCTTTTTTCAAAATTATTTTTGCAGAAGCTGAAGATGGAGATTGAGAAAGTCATGTCCGAAATTCAGGACTTTGAAATGGCCGAAGAGAAGTGAGTGGACTTTCGTAATGATAACCGCACGGCAAATAGAGGGCCTCGAATGAGTCAGATGCTTTCTGCACCCATTAAACAAGCAATATGAGAAGTTTCAAAGTGTTTCTGCTATTGCACCCCACCCCCACCCCCATGAGTCAGTTCTGCTTACATACGAGCGCTTCACGGTCATTTGGGTGAAGCATTTCCTTTAACAATTTATTGTCAATTCCTGTATTTTAAAGCACATGAGTTTTTTTCTGACTAAACAGTGTTCCATCAGTTACCTAGGTATCCTTTTGAAAGCTTGGATATATTTGTACTCATTCATGCCAAGCAACTATTAGTACCTGACAGCGGTTGATATGGTTACACATTAGATAAGCATCTCAGTGCCTGTTCATGACAACTCCCCTTCCTTCCCTTAGCAAAAATATTGCGAGGGATAAGCAATTCTTATGTGGAAAGAAGAAATTCAACATGGACCCTAAAAAGGTGAGCTGTGAATTATTTTTACTAACTATAAATGCACTTGGCCAAGTTTATGTCTGCCTTCATAAATCATTTATAAATCATAAGAAAATACCTACATAAACATGACAAAGGTATGATGTAAAAAAATAGTATTGTCATAAGGCAATACTGTATGTCTTATAATGGCCTCGTGGACGTGCTGCTGAAAAAACATTAAGAGTGAGTGAGGCATGACTGTCCACGTTCGGATGTGAAAAGGGCAACAACAACAGCACAACACCTTTGTGATTAGCAAACGGTTAAGAAAACAGAGATGCATGACGCATGATATCACCCAGATGTAGGCTGTGCTCTGCATGTCCGCTGACCTCAAGGGAGGCAGAGGCCAAACCACATCCCGTATCAGAGAAGAACAACAGAAGGGGCGGTAGCGACCCTCTCCCTGCCTGGAACTGTCAAACGGGCCTGTGGTTCTCAGCCCTCTCTGTTTAGCGTTGTGCGAGAACAAACGGTTATCGTGCACTGTACAAACGTGTCGTTTCGGTGTATTTTTTATGAATTAGGGTTCGTTATTATATATTACTCACTACCAATGGAATTGTGATTTTCAAGGCATGGTTGCTTTGTGTATGGCCTGTATAAAATTGAAAGACTACATTTCAAAGGAAGTGCAAGAAACTGGGCCTTGATACCGACAGAGCATGGAATACCGTGCGACACTGAGAGGCTTTATAGAAAGCACTGAGCTTATATCAGCTTGTGTTGCTGTGGTTTTGAGAAAAGGAATAGCCTTGTTGCATTAAATATATGGTTGTGCAATGCACTATTGGGTCACCATCTCATAAATTCAAGCCACTGCATGTGATTTCAGGTGAACTGTCTCATGCTGTTTTGCATGATGGATGCACACATTTTTAAATTCAGAATGGAATTTCATTGAGTAGCTTTTTCATGGGTGGTTTAAGACTTTGTGTATGCCCAGAGACATAATGATCCATTGTCATCATGTAATTATCAAAATAATTAGTAATTGAGGTGAATTAGCAGGTTAGTCGATACTTGTTCAGCTGATGAAGTAGTGGAGTAGCTCTTTCAATAGATTCTTGCTCACCCTGTAAGTATACCTCTTGTGCGTGTTTGCCTGGCCTTTGGAAACAACAAGAGTGTATCTGGGCAGCACTGCTTCTCAGAAGTGTCTGCTAAAATGAATACTATGCTTTATCAATCAGTACTCCTTACACCACTTCCTCTTCCTCTTTCCCGTCAATGATGCTCTGTGCCGCTTTCCAGGGGATTCAGTACCTGGTTGACAATAATCTCCTGGAGTGGAAGGCACCGGCAGTGGCCGAGTTCCTGTATAAAGAGGAAGGACTGAACAAAACGGCCATTGGAGACTTCTTAGGAGAAAGGTAATGCCATAATGATGATGATGATGATGATGATGATGATGATAATGATAATGGTAATGATGACATTCCTGATTTTGTGGCAGTACACAACTGAGAATCCCAAGTTTAGGTTTTGAAACTGTATTCATGTGTAAGTTGTGGTCTGTTGATTCGTTTGGATTGTTCAGAGGTTCCCCCTGCAGCCCGTTTCACTGTTGATGTTGTTTTGTGTTGTTGTCTCTGGGTTTCTCCTTGTGTACAGGGAAGACATGCACATTGAGATTCTGAAAGCATTTGTGGAGCTGCATGAATTTTCAGACCTTAACCTGGTGCAGGCACTCCGGTGGGTTCACTCAAAACCCTCATTATAACGACAGGCTTATGCATTTGTACGTGCATGCAAAAATTATGTTCTCATTAATATTCTTTGTTACAGTACCAGTAACTACTATTAATGACAATGCCATCACTGGCATTACTAGTGTTGTGTGTAATAGTATTGATGTTATTTTTAAATATACATTGCTCATCTCTCTGTCTGCGTGACTGACTTGCCTGCATATCTGTCTGTCCATCTCAGGCAGTTCCTATGGAGCTTCCGCCTCCCAGGAGAGGCGCAGAAGATTGATCGCATGATGGAAGCTTTCGCCACCCGCTACTGCGACTGCAATGCTGACATGTTTCAGTCCACAGGTGAACCTTCTCAGCTGCCTTCAACCCCCTCAAATACAATACTTGTCAACCAATATGATGCTAATAAGCAAATAATGAGCTAATTTAGTATAAGCTGCCTCTAAGTAGCAGGACCATGGGGTTAGTATTCAACACATTTACTTCATATTGCAGTGTTGATTGTCATAATAAAAGGATGCAACACGGATGTCCTGAACTTCAGAAGCTGAGTTGTTTATTCAGATGAGCCCTCCGCAGCAGTAACAACAGCAGTTAGAGTGCCATAAGTTAGACACGAGGTGATAGGCAGGCTCTATCATGCCTTAACACTGCCAGTCCTCATGAAGACACCGTCACCTTTATGGTCTCTGTCCTGTGGTCATGACAGACACCTGCTACATCCTGTCCTTCGCCATCATCATGCTGAACACCAGCCTCCACAACCCCAACGTGAAGGAAAAGACGACGCTGGAGCGGTTCATCAGCATGAACAGAGGCATCAACAATGGGGGTGACCTGCCAAGCGACCTGCTGACAGTATGTGGTTGCTGGGGGGTGGGGGGCACTAGATGGAGTAGCAGTATTAGTAGACTGTGCTTACTAGCACAGAGGAAAAATCTGACACCTTCACCAGATGTGAAGGTATTGAAATAACGATTATTTTAGTTACTGGTTTCCGATGCATTAACAGGTCAACGGTTGGGTTATTCCAAGTCACACAGCAGTTTAGACTCTGTGCAACTGGCCTCTTCACATACATTACCACTTTTAGACCTATAGAGTGCAGTACTCTCATAGGCAAGTGCTCAGTGATGTTGGTTTCATCCTGTTCAATGTAAATGTAAATGTAAATGTTCAAACAAGAATATTAAATGACCTGTGGTGCAGTCTAGGGCTTCGACAGAATATGCATAAACTGTATAATTCAACATAAAATGAATAAATTCCCCGAGTTCAGCACCAGCATGTTCATCAGTGATGAGTTGAGGGGCAGGCCTTGCCATCCAGAGCCTGAAAGAACATATTTTCCAATGTTCCCATGTCCCCTCAGAAACTCTTTGAGAGTATCCGCAGCGAGCCATTCAAAATCCCAGAGGACGATGGGAATGACCTCACTCACACTTTCTTCAACCCTGACCGGGAAGGCTGGTTACTCAAGCTGGGTAAGAGGCTGAGACACAGTGACACAGTGATCTGTTCTTGCGTCTATGACACAAGCTTGAGTCAGCGGTTTGCTCAGCTTCTACTGATCAGAATAAAGCTGTATAACACCAGACCCACATGGGGAAAATCTACACATAAAACCTGGTAGCTATAAGCAATTCCATGCTCAATTTTGCTTCTTTCAACAAAAGCAGAAAAAGTAACAGATGTACTATCTCTAATGCCCTAGGAAGTACATTCTTTGTAGGTCATACCTCTGGATATTGTACAATGAAAACTGATAGAGTTAATAACCCCAGGGCTTCGAGTGTGCAGACACTCAAGAAGCAGTAAAGGTCATGGTATATTTAGTCTTACATCCTATCTAGACTGTGGAGACATATTACTGTATATAACAGGCCCACTTTCATTTACAAATGGGTCCATTATCACAGTTTTTATGCAGCACGTAAATGTTATCAACTTGCATTTAGTAAATGTGACAGTCTGAACCCCCAGGCAATAACAGATCTCTGATGCCTCATCTGGGTTTAAAAGGAGGTAGGGTGAAGACATGGAAGAGGAGGTGGTTCATTCTGACGGACAACTGCCTGTACTACTTCGAATACACCACTGTAAGTGTCTCTCTCCCTTCATCACACAAATAGGACTGAGACAGAGATGTGCCAACAAGCAGAGAACACCTCTGACCCTAGCAACAGAGGTAGTGCACACAGGTGTTGACCGACCACTAGTTTCACCCACACTAAGTGAAAGAGGAACTGAGCTATGCCCATGGAGCAGGAAGGCATATGTAGTCAATGCAGCAATGAAGAGAAGGTTAGCTTGAGGCAGGGGTAGGAGCCACACATGGATGGAACATTGATAGGAAGGTATGAGTAATACACACAGGTGTGAGGAGAGGAGTGATTGAGTAGGAGTGAGTGTAGGAGCTGTAGAGTCATGTGGCGAAGCCACCAGATTGAATATACCATCACATACAGAAATGAAACTGAAGACTGCCCCCCCCCATTCATACAATGTGTTTCTCCCCCCAGGACAAAGAACCACGGGGCATTATTCCTCTGGAGAACCTCTGTGTGAGAGAGGTGGTGTGTCCACGCAAGCCGGTACGTGTGTTGCTTTCAGAGTCTAGCAGACACTCTCTATCTCACTATACGGTTGTTATCATTAGAACAGGGCTAAACAGCGCTCTACATGTTAAACACAGTCCTGTGTGTCCAGGTATTGTGTGTGTGGGGGATGTTCTGCTAATTGCATATGAACATTGTGCATGTGTGCTTGTAAATGTGTGTGTGTTGGTGGTAGTCAAGGGGTGGGGCGTGTTTTTCGTCACCTGCGTCCCCCTCCCCTAACTGCCCTGACCTTTAAGGAGCACAAACGTATGTTCCACAGTGTGCCTCCTCCACTTCTCTAACTGCGGCTATTCACATGGTTACAGTACTGTCTGGAGCTGTACAACCCCAACAGCAAGGGTCAGAGGATCAAGGCCTGTAAGACAGAGACCGACGGCCGGGTGGTGGAGGGGAAGCACCAGTCCTACATGATCTCTGCTTCCACTGCTGAAGAGCGGGACAACTGGATCCAGTCCATCAGGTCAGAACCAGCCAGGTCCCAAGACCATGGGCTGTCTCAGAGCAAGGGTAGAAACCCACATGCAAAGTCTCTCAGCAAACACTGCTTTTTAGGACAGGGCATTCACTCTGGTGAATTGATTGAAGAGCATCGCTGCACTGGTTCAATGTTCCTGAATAAAACATTTAGGCCTGTATTCGGTCAACATTCTTCTCAACTCTGACAAGCAAAAGTGTAAGTGTTTTATCAGGGCCAACACAATTTTTTCTATTCATTTTGGTGATCGGTCAACTTGAGAAACTTCAGAATGCATATTTCATTGTGAGTTAAGCACAATTGTTGGTTGAATCCCATACTTAGGGCTTGACTCTCCTTTCCAGATTTTCCTTGGTTTAAAAAAAAAAAACAGGGCATATTAATGATAAATAATGTTTGTATTTTAACTGCACAGAGCCAGCATCACTAAAGACCCTTTCTACGACCTGGTGTCGGTTCGCAAGAAGAAAGTCATCAACAATGTGTCTGAAGACTGAGGACATTTTCACCTGCTGTACCGCACCGGTGTGCATGTGGCTGGGTGCTTGGGGGGGGGGGGGGGGGTGCTTATCCTTCTGTTGGCAAGTGAGACACCTGCCAGACAGTCCAATAAACTCTGGGGTCAAACACCTCAATACACATAAAAACAGACTGTGCCTTGGCACAGAGAAAGAAAGTGAGATGGTAGAAAAAGCTCTGAGGGCTGATCTTCTGCCATTCATTTGCTTCTTTTGAAGTGATAGCTCATTCATTTCAGGATTTTTTGCAGAGCTGAAGGCTAATTGTTGACCTTCAGATGCCATTCACTGTTCAGTTCCAGTTCATTCAACATGTCACTTGACAGTTCAGCCAACACATGGCATCTACAAAAGCTTCACATGCTTAAACAGCACTGCGGTCCTGCTCCATGTGCAAAGAGACTGGTGAATCTTATGTTCTGTCATGCAAATACCTTGTCGTTGTCGTTGAACTTTGACAACATCAACATGAGATTGAATGGAACTAAAAGGTACACAGAATCTGTTGTACTGTAATTACTTTGTATAACACTGATGTCCTAGAGGTAGATTTAGGAGCTTTTGCCATTTGTCTTGACATGGTTGTGGTGTGTACTATTGCGCCGTGAAGAACAAGGACTTGCAGTATTTACTTCAAGGGAAACTGACACTCACCTTCAAATCTTACATTTACATTTACATTTACATTTATTTATTTAGCAGACGCTTTTATCCAAAGCGACTTACAAAAGTGCATACAGCAAGTATAGCGACAGTACGGGGACAGGATGTGTACAGTTCCACAATGAGACAGTTCTCAGCTGAGAGCAAGGTCTGTTTGAGGACACAGTACTATTAGATTTGTACAATTACAGCCTATAGGGCAACTAGTACGATACACTTTCAAACGGCAGACTTCAACAACTTCAAACGGCGCAATGAGCGTCAGGGTAAAGGCGGCAACAAGAAACTATTTAAAAAGCACAATTTAGAAAGCACAGCAATTTACGACAGCACTGATGGGGGGGGGGGCAGCAATTGTGTGCTGAGTCAGTCCAGGTACAGTCTGAAGAGGTGCATCTTCAGGCCCCGTCTGAAGGAATGGGGTGAAGAAGTTGTCAGTAGCGAAACAGGGAGTTCGTTCCACCACTGGGGAGCGATGTAGGTGAAACGCCGATGTCTGGCAGAACGAGCGAGCACCTCCTGCCTTGACCATGCAAGGAGCGAGGCGTCCAGTTGCTGCTGAGCGCAGGGGTCGGGCTGGTGTGTAGGGCTGGATGAGTTCTTGGAGGTAGGCAGGGGCTGTCCTGTTGATTGCAGAGAAGGCGAGGGTCAGGGTCTTGAATCTGATCCTGGCAGCGACAGGAAGCCAGTGGAGGGATTTCAGCAGGGGAGTGACATGGGAGAATTTGGGGAGGTTGAAGAAATCTTGGCTGGTCACTTTGACTGAAATCATGGAAAACTTTAAACCATTAACGTACAGTACATTTCTCGTTCCAGAAGTGCTGTTTAACTGGCACACGTAGCAAAAGGGGCAGCAGGAATATTTGGTTGTGCTAATTTCACCTCAGTTCTGATGGCCTCTTTACAACACGATGCCAGGTAATGAATTGTGGCGTTTTCTATTTCAGTTGAAACACCCAGCATCCTGTGTGTTTCAGTAGTTGTGCTAGCTCAAAAACCTTCTTGAGAACATATGAGGGAAACTTCATTTCTTGACTAATCAATGGAAGGAGGAAGCAGAGGGTTCTACACAAGCAAGAAAACATGGAGACGCTGAATTTAGAGCAGAACTGATTTAGCTTCTCTCACTTCCACTTGGGTCCTGTAATTTTAGCACACAAGTGCCTTTCTCTGAGGGGAAACTGAACACGGAAGAAGACAACCCTAAAGTTGCTGATATGAGGACTCAGTGGCTTTCTTCCAGAAAGCCATCTGTTAACAGACTCATATGCAATATTTGCATATAAGGCCTGCTGTACAGCAGTCTGTCAATCAGTGCACTGACTGTGCAGTCATATTGTCCCTGCTACTAAAAGTGTGTGCTGACCATTGTGTGTGTAAATTTGTCTATAAACGTATAATTAATCATTTTTTTCCACTAATTATATTATGTAAATATATTGCATTTGTCAATTTCTGCAGGTCTAAGAATTTCTCAGTGTTCAGGGGCATGTATGTGTGTAAAATAAATCTGTAGCTATCATATTTATTTGAAATGAGAATGCCGACAGTCATTTTTCTCGGGGAAATGTGTTGCTACTGTATGGTGCAGTCATGCTCAGTTGATTCTTCCTTACAGATGCATAAACTTGTTTATAAACTGTTTTATTATTGACATAATATGTTATTTTCTTATGTATGTAGTGTAGGTAGATGTTCATATTAGTTTTTTTAATAAAAACTTGGATGTAAATAACTTTGTACATAATCATAAGAAGGGTCATTATTCTGTTTTACATCTCATCTACTTGTTTAATTGATTATTTAATAAATTAACTACTATCCATCAATCAGCATGTTCATTTGTATTTATAACTGACAAGCCTATTCGTCATTACATCTCTTGCTTAAAGGGAACTGGGTCTTCAGCAAAGCAGCTTCATCTTTAGTTTACAGCGGAAGGAACCTATATGGAACTGGATGTGACTCTTTTGCAATGACTGTAGGGTGTTGTTATTCCACCGTAGAGCTGGAGGGCTGTGCTTTCAGCAGCTTTAAGTCTGGCCAGATACCTAATCCCTCTGACTGAAGTTACTGTTTTATTGATTGCACCAGTCTAGTCTCTCTGGCTGGTTTCAAGAACGTACGAAAGAGTCACACAGAGAAACGGTGGTACAGCAACCCCCCCCCCCCCAGGAGGAGCCAAATAGCTCTGCTCTGCCTTTGGGAAAGAAATCATGTACACTCAGCTATGCCAGTTCACATACTGTATGTCATCACCAGCCACAATGTGGATTCAAGACACCATTACACAGTGCACATGCAAAACCCCACCTACTGCAATGGTCATATTCTACCAGACCCCCCACCTCTGAATTACTCCACCCCTAACATCTTGTAGCAATAGCATCTTTAACTACTGCATCCCCTCTACCTATAAATGGTTTAATACTGACAACAGCAGGCAGAGTTAATGCTTGTTCATATCATCGGAGTCAGAGGGTATAGGCTTGTCCTTCCCAAGCAAGGGACTCCAGTCTCATTTCATGCCAAAAGTTGAACATGGGTTTCTAGTTGATCTCTCTCTCTCTCTCTCTCTCTCTTTCACACACACACACACACACACACATTTCCTTCTTCCTCCCTCACTTCCCCTTTCTTATGAAGAAGGTATTAATCTACAGTAAGAGGAAGGCAAGCCCCACATAATGAACATACGCAAAAGCAAACTGTTTCCAGTTGCGCTGGCCATAATGGTGATACTAAATTCTTATTGAATTAGAGACAATTTTTTATTGAGTGTGGTGATATACTCAACACATTCATTTTGTGAAACATTGTCAAATGTGAACCATAGGCTTTTGGTTAACTTAATTAAAAGTATAAAGTACGACTGACAGGATATTATCCGTTTTACGGTGCATGCCCATCAACAAGTCTATGCATAGTTCTTCAATGACAGCAAATTTCCCAGTTGCAGTGACCAGGGTTTTCCACATAGTTGTTATGGTGGCACATTAATTCAGCAACCATTGCTAAGGAAGTGAGTCAAAGACATCACCCTCCCAGTATGTCAGAATCACTCAGTTATTCTCAGAGGGTGACCTCTGCTGGTGAGTTTGTGAATTGCACATTGCATTTCCTGTAAATGCTTAAGGGGAGGTTATTTTACTGTGACCATCACAATACTGCTATTTCTTTCAGAAACACAAAGTGACTGAGTTGTTACAGTACATATATCATACAAGGTAGCAGGCCTTTGAGGTAATATGAAATTATATATATATTTGCCTTTGGGTTATACAGTCAAATAAAGACACAAGGTCAGATACATGACACGCAAAGGCCCTCACAAAGTATTCTTCTTTGTGTTTGTCATGGACCTGGCTGAATGTTAGTGCGTAAACTCAGCTGCCACGGACCTTTTGTGTGTACTTGTTTGCTTTGCTACATGACGCTCCGCATCGAGGCGCCCTCCGTGTGCCTCCTTCCTGTGTTTCTGCTTCCTGTCTTTGAGTTTCACCGCAGCACCAGTGCCGCTTCTGCAAGGCTGTGCCTCTGCTCTGGGCTTTGTGTTGCAACAGTCACAGGTCACACCCCTTAGCCCACAGAGAGGGTAAGATTAAACTGCCTGCATGTATACATAAATATATATATATATATATATCATATACACACACACACACACACACACACACGCAAGTGCACAATGCATTCTCACTTTGTGTCTCTCTCGCGATTCGAACTTCAGAGTGGTCTACAAAAAGTGTATGTGACAAAACATTGCAGCCAGCACACATCTCAGCCCTTAAGCTGACACTAAACACAAAAGCAGAAGTGGGCGGCGGTATGCGCAAATAACACGCAGAAGCTATGCAAGTCACTCTGGATAAGAGAGTATGCTAAGCAAATACAGAGCACCATGCAACCGTGCACAAGAGTCAGACAAACCGGAGCATATTGCAGCTTTTCTGCATGACGACAAACTAAACTACCCATGCTATAAATGCCAAATTACACTGTGCTTGGGGGGCTGTGCATTATGTGTAGGCTTGTGTCAGCCTATCACAGGCCTCTGTGTTGAATGTGGGGCATGAACATAGCAGCCCAGGCCCCACATGGAAGCCTGCGGCTGAATAACTTGTGGCATCGTCAAAGAAGGGACTTGATGCAGACCACTAACCGTAAGAGTCCTATCTATGCATTCACCATAGACATGTGGCACCATCGCGCTGCTTACGTCTTTGAAAAAAATAAATGTAGAACAGCACGTCTATGACCCTCATTATTATAGTTAATACCAGCCACACATGGTTTATGGTCAAATTCACTTTTGGTCATTTTCTCCAGCTCCATTCTGGCAAAATATGAAAAGACAGAAACGACAAGTGCGAGAAGGCATTTCTTACAAGATGTAAAATAATCTATACAACTGTGCATATGCAAACTTTCATACCAGACTCACCACAAATAAGGGAGGGAAAATAAAACATTACTTCCCACATTACCCACCCACATGGTATCAATGCTGTCTTTCATCCAGTATTTTATCTGCAGTGTACATTTAACTCCATTACAAAATGAACCTGCTATCAGCAGTGGGTTGGCAGTTTGAGCTTTATTGCCCATAGCACTAAACTGATTTTTAGGTTGTCTACTTTTAAAGGTGGATCCCGGTGAAAATCACACATTTTACTCTGATTTTCCATTTGGTTATCTTGGGCCTACATCCATAAATACACTAGTATTCCTTTATTGTGGGAAAACACATATGGCATTAAGGGCAGTTGAGGTGAGATTTCCAAGAAACCTGATGTCGCAAACACAGACCTTGATGTTCACCCCACATTGAAAGTGAGGGTATGGCACCTATCTGTGTTTTATAAACAGGGCAACACATTAATATGCTGCTGTTGGTGAACCACTTTACCTCATGCCTTCTCCCAGCCACAGATGCATCACCTTCAATTTGCTCCACCAGTCCACCACACAACATTTTTTTCATGCTTTTCTATTTATCCAACAGTGGCTAAAATTGATCAGAATTTTTAAAACTGATCCTATATTAGCCTTCCAGGTTGCCTCCCTTTCATTTGCCTACATCAGCGTTTCCCAAACCTCTCCTGGAGGACCACTTATCCTGCATGTTTTAGATCTCTCCCTGCCCCAACACAGCTGATTCAAATGCTCAACTCGTTATGAACTCCTGAAGCTGCTTAATAAAAAACTAATCATTCAACAATCTAATCAAATCAGCTGTGTTGGAGCAGGGAGAGATCTAAAACATGCAGCAAAAGTGGTCCTCCAGGAGAGTTTTGGGAAACGATTACATGAACATGAAACACTGATGCAGCCGTAATATCATAAACTTTATTGCACATGTGTTTACACCACAGTAGGTCATACCTGAACAGAAGGACATATTTGGATTTAATGGCCTTCTATTTGGACTGTACGCTAGTCTAGAACAGAGTATTTTTTGGGCAGAATTTTTGTTTATTTATTTTGAAAAAAGGAGATTTTTGTACAAGCAAAATTAAAACATAACTAACATAAAGGCTTGAAAAATGTATTCACAGCTTTAGTCATGTTAAGATCACCGTTTTTGTGAGTGCTCTCTACAATGCAGTGTTCAGCACTTTTTGGAGATGTTTCTCCAACCTCAGTGCTCAGACATTTCTCAACTGTTGAGTAGTTAATAACATACTCAACACTATGTCTAGTTTGTGTGAGCCATGAAAATTAGAATTGTACCTAAATTTAAAATTTATTTTGTCTTGCACAAATTACCTAACACAAAATACATTTAGAGACATTGAACCTTGAAAAGGAAAGCATGAATCACACATTCAGAACATCTGAATTATTTATTTTAAAAATTGACATTTCCTTCTTATCCTAATACCATATCCAGAGTAAAGAAGATTTCAGCAAGGATTTTTAACTAAAATATTTACAGTTCTTATAAACATGCCAGACGACTTAATGGTAAAGTCATGAAGTACCATCATATTTGAAATCTTCATCTCTGGTCACATACAATAGCTCAGTTGCTTATTAGCTTCAATACTGAAATAAAAAGTCACAGTTTAAAGCTGAATTTAATTACCATTAATCCTACCTTAATTATTCTATCATACAATAATAATGAGGGAAGTGCTACACCCTGAAGAAGACATACGGCCACATCGCTATGACTGACAGTGGCAAGCTTTGTGTGTAATAGTTGTGCTACACTGCTGTCATTTCCTGAATGGCAATAGAGTGGCTGTAACCCAATCCAAGTGCACAAGAGAACTGCAAATGAGTGGGTCTGTAGTTGGCCTAACATTTTCCCTGCATTGCATAATTCCATGCTTACTGAAAAAGTGGAAGGATATAAGAAGGGTCTGCATCTGGGACAGACACCCACTGTCATCATTTAAGTGCCATTATTTGAGTAACCATATGCAAACCATAGAAATGGAAGAAGCCAATGAAGCATAAAAATAATGAAGGAACGTGGGAATCAGTCTGCATACCAAATGCAATGCAGATGCACTACACTTCACTGTGTGCTTAGCTTTCTTTAGATATTTTTTTCTATCCAGAATTCACAAGTTCTGTTCCCTTCCAAGTCGTGAACACCATCAAATCACTCAGCCTGGTGTAAATGCAACTTCCATGTTTGTGAAAAATGTATTCAGACAGTTAAACTCAGTACTTGGAGTGATACAATTTGGTTAAAATGAGTTAGCCTGCCATTTTTGGGGTGTGAATGTAGATCGAAACTCTTGTAAAATTTACAGACAGATGTCTTGCACACCCTATGAAACCAAAGGAATCCTGGGATATAGGACCAGAGTGAAGGGTTTGTGCATTGTACACTTGGTCAAAGTGCAAGTACAAGTGTCAGTGAAGTACAAATGGAAGTTCTTTATTCTGAACTGGGACAACTTCAAACCACTGACCTTTAATAAAGATCAGTGCCTCAAACCAGGTGATTCAGCCATTTCTGGTGCCATTTTGAGGGGAACTGTTGTGGGCAGGTGAGCGAAAATGCCACTTGGGACACAGCCAGTGATTCATTGCCTTGCAATAAGGAACACAAAGTCCTTTTTGGCCTGTTGTTCATAATAAAGCACAGTGTGCTTAACAGGCTATGCTCTTTGATATGATTGCCTAGTCTATCAGTATTTTACCTGAGATATACAGAATTGAGAATAATGAAATCCTTTACTTTCATGGAAGCATGTTCCATGTTCACATGCCGTATTCAGGGGTTTAAGAATGACTCTGTGACACCCTTAATCTCCACAATCTCTGTGTCATTCACATATCATTCACAAATGTTATTCACAGAAGTAAAAAGTGCATGTAGGGATGGGGAATTCCAGTTCTTGGATGACTCTGTCCCCTGCCCCCCTCCTGCCCCTACCCTTTAATTACCAACTGATTTTACACCAGGAAAACCAGGTGAGCTGACTTCCTGTCAAAATAATGAATTCTATTAGTTCATTATAAGATGAGATAAACAGTGCATAAACAGTGTCACTCTCCAGGACTGGAACTACCCATCTATGGTGTGCATATTTAATTGGCAGCTTTGTGTAAAAACACACATACACACCAGACTTAATGCTCTGGTGCCTTATCTTAATAATATGAACACCTCTAGATCTACAGAATAACAGTTAAATCCATGTTGGATTGCACAAGAGCCCTAAATTATTATCAAAAGTCTTAAAGTCTTTATCACAAAAGTTCTCCCTTGGAACTCTCTCCATCTGCTCCTTAATGATCTTCCTTCCTCTTTCTCAGGACTGGACACAGCCTCTTTTTTGAGATCGCTTGTGTTCTTTGGAGCCTATAAGGAGAGAAGGACACATTATTTGCAAAAATGCACTTAATAATGCTAAACCACTGAGATTTGAACGCAGCATACTGGATATCTTGACTGATTGAACTTCTGACTAAGCTCTGAGTACTATTTCTCTTGAAAAATGTAATGAAAAAATTCTGGTCCTTACCATCCTCATTTTGTGTGTTAACCACCATTAGAGATTGGCTTTTTGGGCCCAATTTTGACATTCTTTTGCTCTTTCCTTTTTGCTGTGGTGGCTTCTCTGAAATCCGCACCTCAAATTTGTCCTCCTGTTCCTCTGCAATAGACCTGTCCACAGCGACATGAGCCGTGGAGGATTTGGGAGGTGTCTGCACAGCCTCTGCATTCTGATTGGCTGTCCTCCCTTTCAGGAAGACCCTGAAAGAGCTGCGCTGTTTCTTCCCCACAAATCCGTTGAGCGTCTTGGAGACGTCTTTGTCCTCAGCCTCTGGGGAAGGGGATGGCAGAGGAGAGACTTTGTCCAGCTTCTCGCTGCTGGATTGCAGAAACTTCTGCATGATGTCCTGGGAGCTGTGTTCGCCCACCGAGTCCTTCCTGCTTCGGAGGTCCTGCAGAGAGCCCGTCAGTCCCCTGGTGTCCCCTACCACCAGGGCGTACTTAGGGTTGTAGTACTTGTGCGCCGGGACCTTGAGGTTAGCCTGTCTAGAGTCCCCCAAGCTCACCTGAAATCGGGAAGCAGAGGGAGCGGCCGTGGGCTGCACCTTGGCCCGCGTGGGCGTGGCCGCGGGCGGCTTGGTGATGTAAAACTCCTTGTAAAGGTCCACATTTTCGGAGATGGCATACAGCTCCCTGAAATCGCGGTCGAAGAAGTCCACCACTTGCCCCGTCATCACAGTGATGGTGTTCCTGTCAATCCTAGAGGAGCTCCACGTGAAACTGAAAAACAGGACAAAAAAAAATAATTAGGGTGTGGTTGGGGTCTCGGATTTTACGTGTTTGAGATGTTAAAGGCATGCTCAAACATGTTCTTGTGCTTGCAGCATTAAACCAGTGATTGAATTTCCCAGAGCTGTTCATTGAAGTATTTTACCTTACAGTCTAATAATGTTAATGCTCATCTGATTCAAATTTGCAATGAATTTGAATCTTTACTAAAAAAAAAAGATAATAACTAATTGACATATGCTCAGTTCAATATACCAGGCGCACACCGTGTTAATGACCCTCGCAAGAATGATTCATAAAAATGCTTGGCACGTCCAACCAAATACCTTTCCTGGGTTTCACCATCTCACAGAACCACCCTTGGCACCTTCTGAAAGGATATGCCAGGGCAGTGCCACTGTGCAAACAGTAGCGGGGAAGTACTGACCTGTACGTTCCAAACATGACTTTGTCTCCGTCCACCAGCATGTATTTGCTGCTCAGAGAGCCAGGGAGCTTGCCGCAGGAGAGGGGGAGGCCATAGCCCTGCACTGTCCGCACACGGATATTCTGAAAGAGTCCCACACACAGACACAGAGAGATAATCCACATCAGCCAACAACACTACTCTGGCCCTCCTATGATGTTATGGGTCAAATTGATGTTATTCACAAAGCATCATAAAAATGTTCTCAGTCTTTCAGCTTGAAACTTTATCTGATGTTCTGTGTAAGGAAAATAAACTTGAAAATGCAGTGTTGACTTTTTATTGTTTTTTGTACCCTTTTTTTTTTTTAAAATAAAGGGTACAATAAGAGCTGTTATTTTGGACCTCATCATGATCACTCATACACACACAAACCACACCACACACACACACACACACGCATGCATGCATGCACACACAGATATAGTTGAGCACTATTTCCCTAGGGTAATATGAATCTCAAATTTTCCCCCTTCCCTTCCCTGTGCCTGCTCATGCACACACACAAAT
Source organism: Megalops cyprinoides (assembly GCF_013368585.1). Lineage (NCBI taxonomy): Eukaryota > Metazoa > Chordata > Actinopteri > Elopiformes > Megalopidae > Megalops > Megalops cyprinoides. The sequence goes on along the minus strand of NC_050583.1, from coordinate 13,154,495 downwards.
ATAGCTGGTCGTTATTTTTCCTCTGGAAATACGGAGCTCAAACTGCCAACACAAACATACTGTTGTATCTCTCTGACCTAGGAGGGGTAATACCTACAAAAAGACCCTTCACAGTCAGCCTTGACTCCCTTTACCTCTGTGCAGGAGAAAATACATCTCAACATTGATAAAATACACAAAAGATTCTAAGTCAATAAGGTTCTTTCACATCACTTTGACTGTGACAGTGAGGTAGAGGAAGAGGAAGGAGCATCAGAGATGGTGAGCTGGATCCTGATTATGCCGAGTCATCCTCTGATGATGATTTACAGGAGGAAACTCCTGTCACAGTCACACAGCCATGTGACATGTCCAGGAATAGCAACATGTGACATTTTGGGGAGTTAAAATATGTGTGCTATGAAACATAGATGGTGCCACTAAAAAATATGACGTCACACAAGGGCTAGGAAAGACCTTTGAATCAGGTGAAGAAACGTAGGAAGAAAATCAAACATCTGTCAATAAAGATAATAAAATGGCCTGTCATCAGCTCAGTATAGGAAATGTTATGCAGATCTCTCAAACAGCATGCTTACATGACGAGACACTAAAAATCAACATGTTTAATGGATTTTTCACCAATTATATACACTATCCTACCCAAAGCCAGGGGACACCCCATCTGATTGAAGGAGAGTGGGTGTGGCTATGCGTGGTTTGAAGAGGATAATATCAGAACATTGAGGAGGCCAGCACAAAGCCTCATCCTCAGTCCGAAAGAACATCTTTGGGATGAAATGGAATGCAAAATTAGGGCAAATGCAAGGTCAAGATGACCCTCTTCAGAATTGGAGCTTACCAATGCTTTAAAGGAGTGGAGCACAACACTACCAGATTTCTGCCAGAAATTAGAAGACAGTCTTCCACAAGATGTTGAAGCAGTCATTAAGGCCAAAGGCAAGCAATAGTCTATTAATTTTTTTTTTTTTTAAATAAAGATATTTTTTATTCATAACTACCTGTGTCTTATGACTTTTCATGCAGTACCTCAAATTACATTTTTGTGACGTGCTTTGCTCTGTGTCTTGGCAAAAACAAATGCCTGTCGTTGTATTCATTCTGCTCAACTGGATTGATTTTCAAGAAATGAGTCTGAACCTTTAACAGGAAACATGAAAGCTTTTGTCATCAGCACTATATATATCTATATGCTACATCTTAAACATTCTTCTTTCATAGTTCCTTTCTGGGACCAATGCCAACTCCCCTTTACCATCAAGATCTGAGAAGACTGACTGACCTACATGTGTTTGCACTATGAAAACGTTGAAACCTCAGTGGGTAAATGTTAAAACTCAAAGTATTTATGGTAGTCAAACGAACAGAAGGGATGAAAACTCTGCCAATTCAAATTCAGACACATCTGAATAAAGATAATAATGATGGAGAAAACCGCATTTAAATATGGTGGTTTGACATTTAGTTTCACATTCTCAATCGCTTGGCTGTCGTCAGCTCCTGCTGTCTAAACATATAACAGTACAATTGCCCAGATACAAAGACTTTTTTGGCAAAATGTGCAAAATATCCAAAGAAAATGCAACACCCTTTTTCAAAAAAATATTTGCATTTTTATCCTAGGTGTAGATTTAGGTCGACAGCAGAATAACAAGAGAATAACATGAGAGTCTACAGGAGTACTGATGATTTTTTTTTTTATCACAACGGTCCTGTGTTACTGTCTTACCCGAAGATGCAGGGCTCCCACCTGCAGCCGGCTGCACATGTCCAGGAAGTGCGGGACCCCTCCGGAATCCAGCACCATGTACACCGACACGTTGCGTCTGGAGGCGGCATCTAGCAAGTCCTGCAGGATCTGGAGGTCTGTCATCATGTCCATGACTACCGCTATCACCTGTCACACAGAAAAGCATCAGGACCGAAGAGGGACTGTACTCAGACACACCTGACAATAAAGATCCAGATATGGAGAACAGTTTGCACCCCTATAAGCACTGATCCCAGTATACTAACAGCAGCAAGGAACCTTATCCTTACTGTGAGCGGGTCATTGCATGTTTTAGAGACAGCAGTGCGGCGAAGTGTAAAAAAAGGTTAAAGACAGTAGTAAAAGCTAGCTCCTACAAAGGTACAGAGGAGGTATACTACTGCTACTAATATGATTAATATAATAATTTAATAGTAGTACCACTGTTAGTAGACATATTATCATTATCAATACTATACAATTTTAACACACGTTTCACAAACCTAAGGTGCTCAGCAGACGTGCGGTAACACAACATCTAAACATGACATTTATTCATGAAGATAAAAGACAAAGATAAGGAGAAAGTGCAAAATTATCAGAACACTGCAATAAAAGAAAATAACAAGACAACAAAAGCAGAAATAAAATTTAGGATTTGGACCTAGTTCAGATGCTAATTGATGCTAATCTTGTGCCTGCTTTGATAACACCGTTTAAAGAGATGATGTCAGAAAACAATATATAGTAAAATCATTAATAGTCAACTCAGTCATTTTCAATAAGTCATTTATTCAGCCTGTTCAAAGTCTGTTTATTGAAGGGCTGCAAATCGTGGGTTTTTCTGGCACAGATACAAACCGGGAACTGGAAGCGGAGCAAAGGTTTTTTTGCATATTCATTCTTGAAAAACTTGTTAGGTTGGAATGCTAGATGAAGATGAATAGAAGTTACCTTTCTTTGGGTTTTTTTCCTTCATTTGACCAAGTCTGAAATATCAAATCTATCATTGCTAAACACTCAGAACAATCAACACAATTCCTGAAACTAATGATTTCATGAATGCTATGTTCTCTGACAAGATATGTAAAGTGTGAAAGATGAAATAAATGGAATAGATCATTAAGATGAAAAATGCATCTATAACCTTTAAAAACAGACAGCTAACAGAACATTTGGAACTTTCCTTCTCACCCAGTGAAAGTGTGCAGAGATTTTCCACCTTATTTTTGTACCTGCAATTTATGATTCTATTCATTTGTCTAGTGGAAGGTGTACCAGAGGATGCCTTTAATTTGAGTAGCAGGGTATCAGGATGAGCCCTTCGTATTTCATAAAACATTTAACACAATTGCAGCACAAATATAACCCAGTGCAACACATATGTTTACGATTAGGTGACACAACATTACGAAAAGCTGCTTTGCAAAATGATGACAACCGTAACAATGGTGGACGACACGCTGACCTGTAGATCTATGACAATATAAATAACACAAAACAAGCAAACGCCACAGCAAAATGAAACTTAAAAGTACAAAGGCTTATGGAATTGCCCCCGGGCATAACCTAAGACACATTGTCAGGTAAACAAAATAACAGGCTAATGAGCTTCACTAGAAACATGACAAGTGTGGCGTTGAAATACTCAGCATTGTTATTGATTGTGTGTGTGTGTGTGTGTGTGTGTGTGTGCTTGTGTGTTTGTGTGTTTCTCAGAAATTCTAAAGAAGCCAAGCTACTATTGACAGAGCAAGACATTAGCTGCAATGACACAGAACAATGTGTACACACAGTTGTGTTATCTTGTGCAATCTGATGACTCTGCAATGAACAGCCCCTTCAAACAGGTTTTCATCTTTCTGAAAATGCTTTAAAAATGCCTCTGGCGTGGCAGTAAAATCCCACTGGGGCAACATTCTTGTTGCTGTGCGGAATATCCCCCGCTGCTCTGCCAGAAAGACAGGTGCCCTGCCACTTCCTGGCAGTGACAAGGACACACCGGACCAGATCGGACCAAGGTGACAGGGGAGACGGGAGGCAGTCCCTGGGGCTTCACCACAGACAAACACACATGGCTGTTCACAATCCCTGACAGTACAGTATATATCAGAGATAAGAACACCTTGTGTGCCATGACGGACAATTTTCATTCAGATACGAGAATTCAATGATAATTAGCCTCTTTTTACATATGTTCAACACACTCTGGGAAAGGAGAGGTGAGATAAACATCACATAACAAACAGTGTGACAGGGTTGGGTTGAAATGTGAAAGCAAAAGACCTAAAACATATCTGAGAAATAGTTATGTATGATTGTTATCTTCATCATGCCAATAGCTCTGGTTTTGGTATTTGGAAAGAAAGTATGCTGTCCGGCTAGTTGCAGGTTGGCGACACACACCATGTACATATTTCTATCCAGTAGTGAAAGTTAAGCCCTTTTCAGGATATCCTACACAAATAACCACAGTGGTCCTGAGACAGACATTTAAAACACTATTTAACCTCATTTAAACATACCAATTTTGTAGACAATGTCATACTACCACACAATATCTGAACAAACTTGGATGCTTTCAAAATGTGTACATCTTTTTCATATCCTCTTCATCCTTTTCTCCACTTTTCTTCACTTTCTTGCTACATTAACACTTCTCATCATTAGTGATTGTTGTGCAAACCAGCTACTCCTCCCTGCTTGTAAACCATTAGAGCCAATTTAAGATCGATTAAAATCTTCAGTGCAGCATACATTTTCAGCATTTCAGCAACGGTTCCTAATACATGCCAGGCTCATTAGGTAAGAAAAATAAACACTGAACTGGATAACTAAGGTGCAGTATGACTTCTGACCACAAGAAAAGTGAAGAGGAGCTCTCATGGATAATAATTTGATAATTACTCCTCTTATTATAATATATCACTAAATATTAGAACTGTCATACTGACAAATCTGAAGAGCATGTTGAAACTGAGGGAGTGAGTGTACACTGTACTGTCAGTTAGGGGTACCCATCTCATAGATACCAAATAGAAATCCAATTACATGTAACCAGAACATAAACTCCTGGCCACTACAGATGAGACATCAATGCTATGACACTGCATTTATGATGGGCAAAATGACTATTGATTTAGCTATTTTTTACTGACAAAAATATGTTGCAGGAAAGGGAGAGAAGGGATAGCATTCATCATATCTTATCTGCACCCAAGCTGTGGTATCGAGGGAGGATGCATATTAAAGAGGCTGTTTTCATAAGGACCGTTCTCATTGCTACTGCCCTTGCAAATTGACAAGATCACCTGCAAAAACTAGTGCCAGCATCATACATCAGTAGTCACAGCTGTCAGAAAAAATACTTGGATTCACAGAGAGAGTCAGTTCAGAGCAGAATATATCTAAAACTGGTCAAATGACAAAAATACACATGGAATGTAATACTATATCTTATATTACTCCTTACTCCCTGTAGCGAAGGGCGAGAGCAGTCACCCCACCTGGCCTCGAACCCGGGTCTATGGGGCTCTTTGACGTTGCAGTCAAGCTGGAGGTTTGGCACCCTGTAGACCCGTGTTCGAGGCCGGGTGGGGTGACTGCTCTCGCCCTTTGCTACATATGGTGTCAGAGTGGGATGACTTGCCGCGAGGCTATCAGAGGCGTGCCCAGTGTATGAGCCATATGAGGGACCCCCCAGGTTAGGCTGACCCCGGTGTGAGGGACCCAGTGAGGAAGGGATGGAAGAAGTACGGTGGAGGAATGCGTGAGGGATGCCTTGGTGTGTGAAGCGCTTCCCGAAGGGGAGGGCAGTGTGACACAGTGCTGTCACTACGGTTGAGTATGCACTCTGAGTGTCATACCAACAAGCCTGGCTCTTTGGCCTTGTGGTCAAGCTGCAGGTTTGGCACCCTGTAGACCTGGGTTTGAGGCCGGGTGGGGTGACTGCTCTTGCCCTTTGCTACACTCCCCTACAATTTTTCTGTCACACCTAACCACAAATTACACAACCTTGACCATTCATGTGTCATTCCATTTTTAATCCTCATTGAGTGGCTCTGTACTTTGACCATCAAATACTGTATGACAGAGTGAATGACTCCAAGTGGGTGTGTCAGCATTGGGGAAACACATACAAGTAAATGTTGTTAAGGGGAAACTCAAACAGACAGCTCAGCTTTTCCCATCACTACCAGTGAACAGCGTATTAATCAGATTCCAAACAGCCACCCAAACTTAGTCTGATACAAATACAGACAGATACAAAACCAGACCTGAAAGGGTTTACAAGGTCTGTTGTGATATGTGGTCAAAAAAATAAAATAAGCTCTCATAACTGTTTTCAAATGCAGTTATGTAGAACACATTACAGACAGACTTTCTGTCTGTTGCTGCAGAATCACCAGAATGACACTTTATAGCTATTTAATTAGTGCAGTAATTTGAATGAGTGGCTGTTTAGGCTGCATGGAAAATGATTCATTATTGAATCAGGATTGTGATGTTTGCCAAATTTCTGATCCCTTCCCTTCTGTGTACGTGTGTGGCGTGCGTGTGTGTGTGTGTGTGTGTGTGTGTGTGTGTGTGTGTGTGTGTGTGTGTGTGTGTGTGTGTGTGTGTGTGTGTGTGTGTGTGTGTGTATCTCTATTTGTTCTTCGCTGCATTTCTTGAAGGAAGCTCCCGGGAGGTTTCTCCAGGCCATTTTTTATTCAGCGACACTCCACCTCCAATGTAAACCTGTCCTGTCAAACCTACAAACAATGACTAATTCAGTTTAGCTGGCTGTGCCGTACAATAAAGCAATATTGTGATTATAACCACAGCAATGTATACCCACAGGTGGTATTTAAAACATCATGCACATCTTGCAAATTTTCTTTTTTCGTGTTATGAATATTTTATTAGTTTGTTATGATGATTACATCTGAATATGCTTTATTAAGGCACTCTTTAGGTATAGGCAGCACTGTTCTTGAGGTGCTGAAATCCTATATCTTATCTCTAACTTTTTAAACAGAAAAATATTATGCATCTTGAACCCCTGGGCACATACACGAAAACACAAGAGGCATCTGCAGCACTGCAGGACCTTGGCTACCTGTGGGTTACCTAGATGACTACTCATAATACCATATGTTCGTGATTATGCACAGTTCCGCACACTGAAAAGTATGATCAACCTTATAGTGACAATCACTACCAAGCATAGTGTACAGACCTTCTCAACACTAGGTCAAGTTGGTAATGTGGTAATTCAGTGGTAATCTACAATAGAAACCAGACCCATTCATGTAATATCTGGAATTGTCTGTGTATTACGAGGAAAGCTGTAAGCTCTTTGGACATTGCATGCCAGCAGAAAGCTTGACCTCTATGCCACTGCATTGCTGAAATGCCTCCAAGATGCCTGTTGAATGCCATTCTAGACTCATTTATACTTTCACTCATATCCTCTGGTAATGACATTTTTTCTGCAAGTTTTGTTAAGACGTTTTCAGTGACATGTTGAACATGAACCTTTTTTTTTTTTAAAACGAAAGGAGCATGGAAGCGTCATGGAAATTGATGTGTCACACACCATTCATTGTGTTTTTGGCAGCTTGACCTTTTCCTGTCTTTATTTGCCCTGACATGCCAAAACACAGGCTTTATCATACTTTCCTTTGCTCCTTGAGCTTCCCCTTCAGTGGGAGAACAGCATGATTCACATAGTTTACATTTTATATATAAAAACATTAGGCTATATCCAATCATTTTGAGCTTGAACTTATTTGTAAACATTAACACTTTTGATATAACATTTGTTTCAAAATGAAGGGCCATAAAACTACATAAAGAGGTATACCTGTGGTAGGAGGGAAATTTCTTTTACAGCCAAAATACTTGGGAGAGGAAAGAACTCGGCTAATTCTAAGGAAACACGTGACGTACACGTAAACGTCCCCAGTGTATTATGAATGTATATTTTGAAAATAAGCTCGTATGTAGTTCAGTATAGACAAAATAACTGGACGAGGTATGAGCAGGGAAAGTTTACCCAGGTACATTAATCTGAATGTAAAGAAAACATAGAATCGTCGTCAGGGGCTCACTCGCGAATTGAACATTTTGATCACTGAACATACATTAGTTTCACCGTACCAAACTTCTTTTACGACAGCAAAACTACTACTACTACTACTACTACTACTACTACTACTACTACTACTACTAATAATAATAATAATAATAATAATAATGATGTTGCAGTGTGATCCTATGTAATTACGGACTTACCTTACTGGATTCCTGGATCAGCCTACGAACCACCTCTTTAATATGAGGACCGTTTTCCTTCGGCGGGTGTGTGTGAACTGACACCCGTGTCACTCCCCTATAAAAGCCACCGTCTGGCCACCCGATGTCCAGCGGTGGCACCTCAACATCCGACAGCTGGGGCCAGTACGTAGAGTGAAGCCCAGAGTCTGCTTTGGACGCCCGGGAAGAGTCAGGATCCTCCTCGCTATCCGCTCCATATTCTTGAAACGTATTTCGAATCGATTTGATTTCGCGGGCAGAGAGAAAGTCTTTCACGTTGTCCTCCTTTAGCCTACTTTTAAAAGCGCCGTCGCCGTCCTGCAAGAGCTGTTCGAGCGCTGCGCGCTGCTCCTCGCTGTAGTAGAATTCGGGTTGAGACTCAGGTATTTTTTCGTTGATGTGATCATCGTCCATGCACATGAGCTGAGATGCGGCCATTGTTGATTAAAAAAAACACCCCCTCAGCTGTTTATTTTTTTTCCGAGGAGTGCCGGAAGTTTTTCCCTTCACCTTCACGCTACCTGTGTGAGTCGGACAGGTACAGGTAAGCAACTATGTTTTCCATGTGGTCGATGGGGCGGAGTTAGTGAGCGTCGGTTGAGGGATGTATTTCACACAAAGGAATTTTTAACCCAATCAACATCAGGGTTTACAACACGTCTTCAAGGACCGATGCGGTGTTCTCAGGTATTTTCCGAAATTGCCAAGCTCTCTCTCCACTGTGTAGCTCTATTTGTATTTCCAAAGTTATACAAATTCATGTACAATGCATTGTGAGGGTCTAACTGATTACTCAGTTCTGTTTCTTGTATTACAATGCGTGAACCAAGGTGATTGTCGTCTGCATTGATTGCGCTGTACATTACGTTTGAAGAAAGGCAGCATATTTGGTATTGCCAGTATCATTTATAGTGAATGATCACAATCAAAGGACAAGGTCAGACGTACGCCAGCATATAGAGAACCCTTGTGATCACTCTAGAAATAGAACCATCAACACCCTCATTCGCTCATTTATCCTTAGCGGAGAGTTGAAGCAGCCTTAATCTTTGAGTAAATACAGACTCAAGTCTCTTGTCCTAACTGAAAATGAAAATGAAAACACAGAAGTAGTTTATTTTTTAAAAAAAGAATATATTTCCAAATTTCAATTTTATACAACATAATTATAAAATATATCAATGGACTGTCACTCGTAAAATGCTTTCATTAAGGAAGTAATATCACTTAAAAGGCATTTCAATGAAACCAAGGACCTCTTTGATAAAGAGACTTCTTAGTTAAAACATGGTCATTGCAATGGACTTAAGTCATATTGATTTTAGTAGTGGTAAGGAAAAATAAGGGTATTCCAGTCCCTGGGTCTGTTGTTATCTCAGGACAGCTGACTCACAGGTAATGAAGATAATTTCAAGTTTGTAAATATATACATCTAATGTATATAATTCACTCTTGACAAGCAGGGTTGACGTAACCTGCCAAGAGGACACACCAATAATAAAGGACACCTGCTTCTTAGTCAGTAGAAGGCTGCTTTGTTTGGAAACCTACGTAGTCAATTGGATAGTTCAGCCTAAGGCAGTTGCTGATAGAAGGCCTTTCTTGGTCATGGTCAAATCACAATGTCTACATTTCACCTTTACAGTGTGTGTCTTTCCTGACCCTTGCCCTGAGGCTTGTGTGGACCATGTGAAACATGTGGCAAATAGAACTGAAGGCCTAATGTTAACAATATGACCCTGTGACAGGCAGGGCTGATGAGGGTTATTGTCCTTATTGTTCAAATTTTGGTCTCCACCACTGTCTGTCTGTCTGTCTGTCTGTCTGTCTGTCAGCGGTGTTGTATGTCAATTCCAATACTTGCGAAAATCCTACAAGCATTTTTGTTTTGAACTAATGTATATGTCATACAGTAACAATGGAAATGCTTAGTTACATGCCAGTCATCCTCAGGTAGGGTGCAACCATGAATGACCCGGAGAATATAGCTCTGAAAATTTCACAACTACTTTTCATAGTCTTTCAAACACCTCTCAATGGCACCTATTACTGAATATCACCCCCGTGCTGCAACACATTGTCAGTATCTGAAATCAAGATAGCCCAGCCTTTTTATTCATTTTCTACTCCAGTGTCAAAGAGGTTTCACATGGAACTTAAAACTATTTTAACATCATATTAACTACATTAACACTTATTTATCTCCTTGTGGCAGCAGCATAGTAGTCCCTGTGTACTCGCTTTGCACTTTGCTCCCTGTTTTATCTGATCTAAGCAGTGCTTTTATAGAATCTCCAACCTTCAGCACACCTGTCACCTTCTCGACCCTGGTCTCCTATAAGGGACTGCTGTAAGCATGAACATGTTTGAACACTCTAGCCCAGATTCAGTCTAACAGCTATGGTGCTTTGTTATTAATTTCATGCAACAGATTTTGCATGTTTTCTACTTTCTTTACCAACACATCAATTTTGATGGCCACTAACATTAATGATAAATACTTTCAATGTACTGAATTTTTAAAACAACTTCTTATATTTACAAAGTAACATAGCAGTTGAACTGAATCTGGACCCATATTTGGTGATGACATGTAAAATAATTTAACACACATCAATTTGAAATTATTCTCATGTCAACTTAGAAAATGTAACATCATTTTCAAAAACTGGCATTGTTGTTTAGACCTGTGCATAACTCCATGACGGATAAGACATATTCGGTGTAATTATAGGAGTCAAACCCATTTTCCCACAAACCAATCAACTCATCTTTAGATTGGTGGATCAGTAAGACTGGCATTTTTGTGCTGGGTGATGGGGTGTCTACTCAAACAGGTGTGATGTAGTTGGATGGAAACAGGCCAGTCTTTCCCCGAAGCCGGCCTTTCCACCATGATGCATCAGAGCGGTCCAGAACGTCAATTATATCTCCGGCATTGAAGCCCAATTCATCTGCCTCCTCAGCCCTGAAGTCATACAGTGCTTGCACCTGCATGGCTGGCCTCTGAAACAAACAAAGCACATGCATGAGCGTGCACGCACACACACACACATACACACACAAACACACACAGGCACACACATGCCCATGCACACATGCACACACACTCACACAAAGAAGAGAAGGAAAGTCAATAAACGTCACCATTCTGAGGAATGAAAAAGTGATTCATGTTCATCATTTTGACAGATCAGCATTCCTAATGCAGTGGGAACTGCTGGGGAACTTCAGTGACAGATTAAGTAAGTTCAGTACAGGTGTGTCGTAAGCCTTTGAGTATTGCATGGAACATTCCCTGTGGCGACTGTACCTGCGTTTGTGGAACAGGTTCAGGTGGCCGAACAGCACTGGGTGCTGGCAGACCTGGCCTCTCCTCCTAAAAAAAAATGTGACTTTTTATTCTGAATGGTCACAACATGTACATAACAGTGACACAAAAGGCCACACTCTTCTGGACTGAGAAAATGTTTCATACAGTTTGCGATGTGATGTGCTTAGCTATTACAGATGAAGTGAAATTGATGTCACAGCGTGAAAACAGGTTGTGATTTGTGGGAGATATTTGGCACAGAGGAGATCTGTGGCTGCTGCTGTCAAGGGCTCAGGCAAGGACTCAATCGCAGACCACAAGTGCGTCGGTTTCCAGGCAGATTTAATGAAATCGCAAAGCAGATCGTAAAACAGTTCACAGGCAGGGTCTAAACCAGAGAGGCTGTCCGAGGGAAAATCCAGGTACGGGAAAGTCGGAACAGGCAGGGTCGGACAACAGGCAGGCAGAGAGATCGGGCGAACAATACAGAGCGGCAGGCAACAATCAGATCAAAAAACAGGCAGGTCAAAAATGGGAAATAGCAAACAGAGGGGAAAAAATTGCAGGGACGAAACAGTCAGAAAACACTGCTACGAACTAGCAACAATACAGGGGCACGCAGGGCAGATATAGGGCAGGGCTGACAAGGGGATGGGAAGCAGGTGTGCAGGCGGGCAGGTGAAGGCGATGAGCAATCAGGCTGGTGGAGAACCGGGTGGGGAGCAGGACAGGGCTAGAGCACAAGGAAAACAAAAGCACATGGGCAGGGGAAAAAAACAAAAACAAAAACACTACGGCTAGGGGGCGGGAGCACTGACAGTTGCATGGGGGGGGACTGCAATCCTGCCTCTTTCCTTGGAGGAGGGAAAAGATATAGAGACACAGAGGGGCAGAATTTACATGGTGAAAATGAAACTGAACGTGTGAAACTGAAGCCACCATCTGTTTTCCTTTACTTTGCTGGACTCACATGATCTGTGTGGTAACGGACAGAACCAAAACGACATTAAAACCACGGACTTGTCATGACGTCAGTTTCACTTAAGTTTTGGAATGCTTTGGAAATTAAACTCCAAATTCTGGTTCTACTACTTAACACTGACTGAGTTCACTTTAAGTACTGTTTTTTGCTGGAACCAACACAGACAGTCAGTCATAGCCACAGTGATCAGCACTACTCAATGAGATCTCCACTAGTCAAGGGCATGACCTACCTGTGTGTCTCCTTCACTCAGAAAGATCTGCCTCTGCTTGGAAATGGAGGTCTTCTTATAGTAATCCACCAGCTTGTTAAGGGAGTTGAACTTCTCTGCCCACAAGTAGTACTGCCCTTTATTGTCCTTCATCACCTTAAAATGCTGCACATCTGACTCGTGCCTGGGAACCAGTTCATGGGGTAAGTACATGCTCATGAGGGCCACAATGTTTCAAAAAAGCTGCTTTCATAACATTCACTTTTAGACCTACAGTTTGAACAATGATAAGCTCCAGAGAAAAGGTGTATGTAATGAGTGCAGTACCTAAACTGGACACCAGGCGGAGCACTGAACAAGAACACTGCACAAACTCGACTGATATCACAGACTATTTTGATCTGACAAAAGATTTATGAGGTAAATCACACACACTGCACTGATGAACCATGACACAGAGGCAGCAGTAGGTCATGCAATATTCATGTGACTGCGTGTCTAAATATGTGTTTAACATTCCAATATCCACCCAGCCCCAAGCTATCTACAGTAACAATCTGCAGGAACACTGACTGCTGTGTGGTGTGGAAATATAATTACTAGCGTTGAATGAGCTCCTGTGTTAATAAAACAAAACAATGAAGATTAAATAAGGTGTGGGCAGTCCCACCATGAACTAGGCCTGGGGAGCAGTATCATGTCAGGAAGAAGCAATACTCGTAACCCAAAGGTTGCAGGTTCGATTCCCAGGTGGGACCGCAAGCTGAGTGACATGCAAGTCCATCTGGATAAGGGGGCACGTTATGCAAATAATATAGAGTAATGTACTGAACTGGGCTGCTCTGCGTAGTAGTGGAGGAGACCTTGTTTTTATTTGGTCATTGTTCACATGGACAGGTCAGTGCTGGTATGGGCCCTGTGCTGGGCTCCTAGGGGTCCCTTACTGACCTGACGGAGATGGAGAAGTCTCCCGGGGAACTCTGGCTGCCCCGGATGAGGAAGGCCCCCACCTCACGGGGCATCAGAGTCTCCTCTGCCATGTTCCTGCTGGAGTTCTCCTGGTACCAGCTGCACAGAGCGTACAACAGTCAGCACCCACACACTCTCATACCTGCTGTAGAGCAAAATCATGCATACACATACCGCTACTGGATACAATCATTCTTACCCGGGAAATCGTACATTGATGTAATTTCTAGGGACAAAGCCCTCATGACCGTGTAGTTCTGCCTTGAACCAGTCATCATTGGTGCCCAATATCTGATTAGAAAGACAGAAGAGGTTTAACACAAACACTGCTCTCTATGACATTGTTGCATCCATGAGGCAGCAATCCATCAGTGTCACTTCTAGCACATTTTATGCAAAGTGCTTTATGGTTTCCATGAAGACACACATCCTGCATGTCAACAGCGTTAAAAACAATGCATTTGTTATATATATGGATCTTTGCTTGTGTTGTACTCTGAATCACTTGTAAGTTGCTTTGGATAAAAGCATCTGCCAAACGAATGAATGTAAATGTAAATGCAATGGTCCTCTGACACAGCAGGGATCATTTAGGACCGAACTCTGTGCTTCTATTATTAATTGTGTCCCGTGTGTCTCACGGAAGCTCCCTGCACCACAACACAGTGTCGTGCAGTGGCACACCTTGAGAACGTCTCCTTTTCGGAAGCTGAGCTCGTCCTCTGCCGTGGCCGTGAAGTCAAACTTGCCGGTGGCTTCCATGTTCCGGTGAGGGGGAACAGAGCAAGCACAAGAGGGGAGAGGGAGAGGATCGTCTGCAACGACACAGAGAGGGTAGAGAGGGGTAAAACCGCATCGAACCAGGTAAAAAAAAGGTTAACGTTTCCCATAAACCGTGATGAAACTACAGCTGTGAAACTTGCACCTGGAATTTTTTTTATTTTTGCTTTATGAAAGTCCCACTTTAGTTTGTTAATCTAACCTCCTCAAAACAAATAAAAAACGTCCCTCACAAATGAAAGTGTTACCAAGGATTCGGGTGGATCTGTCAGTTCAATTAAGCTAGAGTTTTCATGTGAATGAGCCTAGGGAGTCTGTGTTTACAGAACAGAAATGATAAGGAATCGCTCTGTAATTTAGAGTCTTGATTGTAGTGCACTGCTGGCTTGTTTTGAAAAAAAAAAAATTGATTAGTTTAGTATGCAGATTATATGCATATGCCTGTTTGCGTCATTATTGTTAAATACAGCAATCAGCAAGCTTGGGATATATTTATAGACATGTAGACATGACACAAATATATAAATATATAAAACACCCAAAGACAGCATACTACCTTAGCAGATATTTATTGAAAGAGCATGGTATTTTTTGTGGAACGCTCTCTCAGCACATTGAAAAGTCATTACACCTGCTCTTGCTACTTTGTGAAATGTAAGTATATCTCGGTACTGTTGTTTGGGAATCTAGTGGTATTACATGTGACACTATACACTGACACTGTTGCTGGGTGATGCAAGCTTTTTCTCTTTTTCTCACCTCAGAGTACTTATATGTATGCTGAAAGGAAAGCCGTTTTGGGACTATTCTATAAACAATGATCACCATTTCTACCAGATTCAATGCATTCGTTGAAATAAAAAGTCATTTGATTATGGGGTGTTGCTCACTCCATTATCTAACTTTTTTTAACATGACAAAATTTATGAAAGTCATATAAGAATTCAAAAAGATGAAATCTCAGGACAGTCCCATCTGCTTATCCTCTGTCATAAAGGTGATGATACGCCAGTGTTCACTTTGTGGGTTCCTAGCCTTCAGGTTAGTCTACCTGCAGCGGTTATAGGCTATCCTCAAGGGGCTTATGAACTACGGCTCTTTCCAGTTAGCGTCCATGACATGGTCACAACACCCCCTTTCACAGATGAAAATGTATGACACAAATCTGGCTAACAAGGTCACTGGGACACATTCAAGAGACCCCACCTGATGTCTGAGCTATTGTGTCCACAAATCAATGTGACACTTGAGAAAGCTCTGAAGTGGAGTGACATTCCCTAAGAGAAGGGTGATGGTCAACATGCCATTCCTCCCTTTAACTAGAGACGAGCGCGACATTCAACATGTGATCCTTCACTGTAACTGGAGAGAGAAGAATGACGTTCTCCATGGAATCCCTCAGTCTCACAGAGAAATATAACCTCTGTATCGGCAGGCAGTAATTAAGTACCTCGCTAATATTATGGTGTTTCTACAATGTGTGTGCTGCAACCGAGGGTGCAATGGCGTGCAGAATCTAGGGATTACCTAGATTTGTCCGACATCCAAAACTTTTTTTGAAATTTTAATAAATCACATTCAGCATTACAGTGCACTGAAACTTCACCTATTCCCCAACTGGTCACAGAGTAATAACATGACTCTCATCAGATGGTGAAAATTGAAAAAACAAACAAAAAAAAAAATCTACTTCATGGAGTTGCACACGTCTCTCTAGAAAATATGACTAATAATTCTAGAAAATGACTAATAATTCTAGAGTAAATCTATGGGATCTATTCATCTATGTGAATACAGTATTAGTCAAACTGAAAAGTAAAAAGACATAGATGTGGTGAATTAGACATATAAAGCTAATCACACAGTACATACCTGCCTTTCACACAGGGGCAAAATGTTTCCCCGTAGGCTGAACATGGCACATTTCACAATTAGCACGACATTCATAAGCTTCATCAAAAATTTTAAAAATGTACAAAAGAGCAGCTTTATGATATGCTGAGGTACAAAAATGCTCTGATTTTCAGTTAGGGCAATAAGGCATATACATTGACAAAGCCAGATGCCAGCTTAGGTAGGTCAGAGAAAAACAGGACAGAGGCACATGCACTCGAGGGCTCACGTAGCTCCGACTCACGTTCACATCAAAAATGAAAATTGTGTATTTTTGCATATCGAAAGGTTGGTCCTGAATTACCTTTTTGGTCACCTTTACGGCCTGTTTGAGAGTCAAGTTTTTCCTTGCATGAAGAAATTCCTTATTTTTCCAAAAAAATATAATGTGTAAAAGCATGCTCGGCCAAAAAAGTATGATTCTGATTCTGATTCAATAAATATAAGATCATAAAGACTCTTCTGACTGGAATGATGAGCGGATGGTCATGGGTAAAATATGGTTTCACTAATTTCATCTGCTTCACTAATTTCAACGGCTAACGTCAGGGCAACAGACATCACTTTATTCCATTCACCTTCCTAGGAACATATGGTGAGCACACACAGCATGGTTTGATTAATGTTTAGTAAAATAACAATAACAACAGGCAATAAACACTAACTGTGTTATTAATTAGCTGTTCAATCAGTATGCCAACCAGCTGTAGCCAAATGTATGCGGGACACTGATGACCTAGCACTTCTTTCATAGAAGAATGGCTTTCTTGGTTAGCTTGATTGGTAAAATATTTAAATGCTGCATGACCCTGATGAGCTGTCCAAAACCAGGTTGCTATATTAGATTTGTTCATTAAAAATGGAAAAGAAATCACTGATAGGCACCATCTGTTAAGTGACACTTGGAGTTTTGGGTCTGTTAGATAACTGCATCCGAAATTAGCCTGGTCTCCTTCTTCTGTTGATGTGTCATGTTAATTATCTATTTAACTTTAATTATTATGAAACCTTTTTCCATATTTCACTATATAGTTAGCACAGGAAGAATAAACAAAAAAGTTGTATTTATTATTGTTTGTTAGTAACCTGTAAAACAATTTAGCATACGGCTACACAGGAATGCTGCTTAATTTAGATTAACAAATTTCAGATGGTGCTATGAAACAAGATTACCATATTATTTTAAGTGCCCAGACTTACTGAAGTGTTGTAATACAAGTGATTTAAACAAAATTTAAACAAAACAAAAAGTATCCTTATCCAAGCAAGAGTCCAAATATATGATCACCCAAAAATTACAAATGTCATATCGTTAAATAACACAGACATACTCAATCATGAGATCGCTAGCTCCAATTTGCTGTTTCTGTTTCTAAAGTAATGATACCAACAATCACAGTTAGAAACTAGTCTGCAGTTAGACTCATGTACCAGGAACAAGAAAGGAAGTTATGCATCTTGCAATACTGGTACCCTGTGCTTCAAACAGTGCCAGCACAGTAGTCTTATCTGTACACATAAATCAGAGAATGCTGAGAAATGCCAGTATCTGGTGCACTTGTGCACCTTGCTTTCTCCTGCACTCACAATAATGAGAGGAGCATGCATGAGCTCTGCTTTGGAGTTTAGCTTTTTTTTTTCTCTCATCCTTGTATCTTTGTTCTTTTGTAACACACCTGTGGCTTTGCTTCTGGAAACTCTCTACTTGTGTTCTTCCATGTTAATGTACGAGCTACAGCATACTACTATCTTTGCCATAAAGGGCAACACAGTATCTTACTGTATGTGAGGATATCTGGAAAAAAAGTTAGAATGTGTACCGCTTGATCTTCAGCTGCGTACACCATACAGGAGTAATCATATCTGAGAGAATCACCCTTACAAGCCCGTTTGTAAATCCGGAGTAGGTCCGACCACAGTGAAACGAAATTCAAATTGCAGGGAACCAAGGTACGGATATCAAGGTGTAAATCCGCTATGTGAACGTCTTTTCACGGGTGCTCAGTGCCACACTGTGATATTCATGAGCTCATCTGGCAGCCAGGCTTCCAGTAAAGATAACATTTATGCTTCAGCTGAAATGGAACGCTGTCAGCAAGCTCCACAACATGCTGGACACAATGCCCTGGCATCACCGGGCTTGTAACTTCTCACCGCAAATTGGGCTTGTAACTTCACATTTACTCAGCAATAAATGCCGCCGCTACTGCCAGCTCACTTGGGAACTGTAACACCTTTTATAGCTTCAATCTTTTCATTGCATTTCTTCGCCGAGTTCTACTCGCATACAGTATACAACATTTCAAAGCCTTGAGCGACAACAGTGAACAAAAGCGCTAAGAAATCTCTTAAAGGGACAGGCATGGTTTCAGGTCATGAGCAGTGGTGACTGGCCTTTGAAGTCCCCCCCAAAGGAAAATCAAAGAAAAAAAAGTAGCCATCACATTTTGCTGTGTAAATCATAGCCTGGGATCATGGCCATGGTTATGTGTTAATGAGTATAGTAGTCTGCTCATTCATCTAAAATAACTAGACATTTTCAGCTTTTATTTTATAATGCCTCCTTAGACTAACAACTCAAGAGGGCCTTGTGTGTTGTATGGCCTACCTTACACCTATCCCACAGAACAGACAGAAGCAGCTTCAAAGTGGTGTTACTTCTAGCAGGGGTCAGGTAATGTCATGCAAATATTTTTTCAAACAAAATCCATTTCCAACAACAAATATTCACAAATGAAAGTCATCTTAATTTGAAATAAATTGTGATGTTGCAACAGGTCACTTTGCTTTCACTATAACCATTATTACCTGTAATATCATTTAACAATCATCAGTGGGGTGGGATCAGATAATGTCATGTTGTTATTAAAAAAAAAAAATCCATTTTCCCTTATGATAATTTATATAACAAAGCCACCTTAATGTAGTCTATACTGTGCTATTTTGGGCCATGCTGTGCAAAGATCTGGTTTATGACCATCCATATTTATGATATTCGTCTTGTGATTATCTGAGTTAATTACATATCTATCTAGCTTTTTTTGTGGAAAATAGATTCAGAGTCTGTATTCAGGAATGTAAGCCTAGTTTGTAACCTTATGTCTACATAAAAACAGGATTCAACACACAGCAAGCCAGTGTACCATGAGGTTTCAAAGAATGTACTTTGTATTTGTTGAAGACAGCCTGTTTGATTCTCTGTGTTGCATGTTGCAATGATAATCATCAACCACTCATACAATATTGTGGGATAAAACAGCAGCAGTATTTTGCAAATAATGGAAGATTTCTAATATCAGAAAAGCGGAGCTGCTATAGGCAGATGAAAGCATGGGGAAATAAGAAGACACCACTAGAGAAATACAGAGTCTATGAAATGATCAATTTCCAAGATCCACTGCGATCCACTGGACACAGAAAATGAAGTTGCTATTATTACCTGTGAGCATCCTGTCAGTGCATTCGGTTAAAATAAAAACTCAGAAACATAAGATGAGAAAAGGCAAATGTGCCAGCCTACATTAGGTGAGATTAGCCCCAGTGGGTTGGCAGAAGAAATATGAGCAACAGAAAATACAAAACATCTATATGAAAAGAAACAAACGAAACAACATGGGGAACAATTGTGCTCATCTATTGTTCATCCTGCTGCACACAGTGACCTCACATGCAGAAATGAGCTAAGGAGCTCGTGAGCAGACCTTTACCACCTGTTCAACGGATGATCGACCCCGTTCACAGGAAAGGCAAAGATGTAGGACACCTCCTGAACACAAAGAGCTTCAAAGCATCTCAGACAGCAGAGCTCCTGTGAGTGCTCTAGTTCCATTGCTACACTAGTGTTCAGGCTGTACATGCAATGATAACAGACGTATCACCCTTACAAAATGTGTACGAAGTGTTCCCATGATGGGATCAGTTTTGAAAAAGTCCTTTGGTCACCTAACCTTTATGACTGCCATGTTTAAAATGATCAATTGCCAGAATGTAAGAGGAAGCAACTGCTTCACTGGGTAACTGGCCCCAAACGGCATCTGCATCTGCCAGGCAACCCAGCTGAGGAAATCCACCATTTGCTATTTAGAATAAGCAAAATCTTCCTTCTCTCAGTCTAGTCAAATAAATAAACTGACAAAATAGAAACCAAGGGAAATTAGTTAGAGAGTAAAGATATTTAATGTGCAGTACCTTTCTGTACAAAGAAAAGAAAAACAAACACTTCTCTCAGACGTGAGGCCATTGAAATGCCTATGGAACTATATCAAATTCATTATACTGAATTATGCAAGATTTGCCATTTGTCCTGCACCTACATGTGTTATTTCAGGTCTCTCATTTGCCCTCTCTCAACCTAACTCCAAAGGAGCCAATCAACCCTGGGCCTTTATCCCACTCTTCTGCATACCTAAGAATGCATATTAGCATGCATTTAGAATACATTTAATGAAAATAATAATGATGACCTTATAAAATAAACAAAAAATAATACTGTGAGGGGGGGGAACAAGGAAATTCAGAGTACCGTCTACGGTATTCATTTTATTAACCTTACATCTCAAATCTATGCTGAGAATAGTTCAAAGATGCAAGAGGAAGCCTGACCTCTTAAACCAACGCTATTCACATAAGCCCTCAAGCTCTCGCCCAATATTTTAACTGTTATGCACCCCATGGTGAAAAATATTTAACAAACATGGTGTGGCTCTAACACTGCCACAGTCTATAATTATACTACTGATCAGCATTTTGAGTCTCTTCGTCTTATTCTGAGTCAACGTCCTCCTTTAATGGTGCTTTAATGGTGTGATTCTAAACATAAGGCACTGACACACTGTCACTGACCTGGAACAGGTGAAATGTACAGTACTGCATCAAGCCAAAATGGAGACTCAAGGCTAATTATCAACCAGTGGTTATTAAAACAAAAGCAAAAAAGTACTTTCAAGCTATGTGCAGAGGTGCATAAGGACATTGTACGCACAATGAAGGTAATGTTTTAGATTTTAGATTGACTCCAAAATTCTATGAGAAATATGTTGACAATCCATCCGTTGAAATAGAAAAGAATAAAAGGTAACCATGGAATACTGTTTATATCCAAAACAATAAGAATGATTAAAAGTTTAGGGTCTGTTAAAGCCTGTTGAAATGATGCCAGTGCACCAAAGGGATGCTATATGCAAAATGCATCCAATTCACAATGGTGTTAAGATGTACGTAAAGATTGCAACTGTTATCACATTTAAAATATCTCTCATTACATTTTTGTGCCAGCTTCTGTGTCATTAAATGGTCAACTGATTTTTCAAGGCATATTCTGTTACTTTGGGTATGTCTTCCATTGCTTGTATGCTACATCTATAGTTTTTTATTTATTTTTTATACTTTAAACTGTATTATCTTTGGCAATCCAACTCTAGTCAGCATGATGTTCCTGAGGGGTGAGAGCCTCACATTTCATACAGCATGTCGTCTCAGAAGAAGACAGCTTATTAAAAATGTATAAACGATTTCATGATGGCCAAAATGACGTCATCCTTGCTAATAAAGCAATTAAAATATGATGCTGTTTCTATAATACCGCCATTGAAAATGGTTTCATGCATCTAAGCGTGTATGCTTTTTCTTATAGTAACGCAAATATTAGTCTACACATGAAGACACCCTTTTAAAATACTAAATAGCAGCCGTGTTCAATAACCAATGACTAACAAGGGAAGTCCACATATCCACTATATTTGAAAACGCACGTTTTCAAAGGAAACCGAACGTTCTCGACATTTCAAACTCAGGCATGCAATATTTGCCTTCTGATAACGATGCCAGTAGTGTTTCCCATGTTCCGCTTTACATGGATCACGTGGGCAATGGTTAAACGGCATCTTACAGAAGTAATAAAATGTCAGCTGTGTACACTAAGCAAATGTCCAGATTCGCGTTATCACATGTCCACATAAAATATTTAAACCCAACTGCACCGTATGCATATCCTTAAACCCGGTGACTTCAACCTGATGAGAAATTTGCGAAACATTGGGTCCAGTTCTTGGGAACTGTGATGTCGAAATACGTGTTTAAAATAGTTTTTTCCATCTTCTTTTTTTATTTTTTATTTTTTTTTTTTTTTAAATAAAAACATTAACTTCGCATAAACTTCTTAAGGTAAATGCATTTCCTTTGGGTGAGCAAAAACACACACGGTGAAAGATCACTCGAGGTCAAAATTTCAGTCTAGGTAGTTAAATCCAAAGCATTCGCAGTTTTGCCATTTGATCCATTTGATCATAGTAAGTACAACCAGGTGAGTTTAACATAATATTTTTACGGGACAACGATAATACAGAAAGCTACTTACCTAGATGGCCAACATTAACCTCTACGAGCAAACTAAAATGTAAAATAAATCCGTTCTTGTATAGATGTAGCGAGATATTTATATGTAGAACAAAAGTTCGTTCCAAGCGAAATAAAATATGATCGTATCCAGATTGTCAAAATTAAGATAATTACACCAATGTAATATATTCAAGAAAAGTTGTTAGTTTCACTTCAGCTGTACCATTGCGGCTCCAAAGCGTGTATGCGGGGCAAAAAAAAAAGTTAAGCAACATCCTACCACTACGCCCTCCCTCCGTTTCCCGTGCCTCTCTCCCTCCCTCAGTAGACTTAAATGGTGATTTAGAAGATGTCTCTTACTTTAAGTGCTTTATTTAAAAACACTCCTTTTAAAAACAGGAACTACACACAGTCTCAGTTGTGCCATTTTTGTAAAACTAAATGCAGTCAGCGCTTGGAGGTTGCATATAGTCAAGTCCCCAACCAGTTTCATCCAATAAGATGCACATGGGAGGCTTACACAGCCTTGTATATAGAATACTGTATGGTTTACTCATAAATTTCACCGCACAGTCTCTTTTACTGCTCTGAATATTTTTCAGTAATTTCGCATACATAAGGGTTCTATGGACGCTTGAGAATGTTACTTTAACAACCATGAGTGCTCAGCTTCGAAGCCCGACAGCACATAAAAGCGAAATGAAGTGAGCTGTATGCGTATGCGTATACAGTGAGCTATACGTGCATGACACAGGTGTATTTCAGTAAGAGCTGCATAACTGCCATCATTTACATTTTGAATACAAAATTAAGTCTTTCTTTTTTTTACAGGGAATTTGGTTTGCTAATGTTGTCCTATTGGTTGTACCGTTGGGCTACACACGACTTTTTAATGACTTCCAGTGTCTTTTTTATTATTTTGTTTTGCTGTGCAAAAAGTAAAAGTAATCATTTGCAGCGTGATCTTCAATTAGGCCTACATTTTACTCTTCTTTTTAGTAGACTTTACGTGGTGGATCTGATATTGAAACATGTAAATCTCAAACCACAAAGATACACTTAACTAAGTAGATACATACAAACTGTTAGCAGAACTTGAAACCGATCTGAATCAATATTCATTAAAACAGCTTGGCTAAATAGTATTTTACCATTACATGTAACATATCGTATACACAATACGATAATGTACTTTAGTAAAAACACAGCAGCAATAAATATTTAATGCAGAATTGTTGTAAGTTATGACTTTAGCGCTGTAATGCATGGTCACAAAATGCAATCTTGCGATTTACAAGATTAACAAAACGACCTAGAGTTCACGGTCGTTGTAGGGCGCAGACAGACGCTGTCTACCGCTATCCCGACTAAAACAAACAGCGTCAACAAAACAACAGACGTAACTACATCGCTGTAAACACCAACGTATGCTGAGTCTCTCCACTCAAATTGCATCACAACTGAAATGTCTTCGTCACCAATGTCTTCGTCAAATTCAAAGTTAAAAGCCAAGCTCTCTCCCCGCCGCTTCCAGTAACACCTCTTTATCCTGGCCTGGAAAATCTTGACATGAATATTTATATTCTGACGAGAACAAGGATAATCAAATCTGCTGTTAGCATTACATTTGGTAGAGCATTTTCATGAGGTGAATAATGCCACGTGCAGATCAAGACATCAATAACACAAACATTGCAACAAGGCCAACGCGATGCAGTTCTGCAAACCTTCACATGTCAAGTGTTTTTGTGACATTGTTTTCAGTAGTATAGCCATCTTTAAATCTTTGTCTTATGTCTTTATTATTCTTAATAAGATGTCATTATATACTGTACTTTAAATAATTGCCTGGTATTTATATGAAATATCAAAACAAATGGTGACAGTCTGTAGAGGAATGACCCCGGGGGGGGGGGGGGGGGGGGTGTCAGAGGGTGCGGCTGCCCACCTTGGGCCCAATCTGCCTGATTGAACAAGCACTTTTGTTGTATAGTTGAATATTTTGAATAAAGTTTGTCTGTGTGTCTTGATTGAGGCAAAAAATAAAAAGCCAGAGGATGTAATGGTTTCAACCGACCCCTGGCTAAGTTTCTCACCGTGATATTTATTTTGAATGAGCAGAGACACAATAGTTACAGAAAACTTTATTGGCTGTCCAGTATCCTTGTGTAAGTGTACAAACAGAAAAATTACGCCCTCTGCTCGAGTCCCAAAGTAGGAACTAGACGATCGCCAGTTGTCTTGTTTTTTTTTTTCCCACTGCCGTCACTGCTGACGGAGCCGCAGCATTTAAAAATGGTCTCACGCAATGAGGTGTGCTGAAATAGCACACCTCATTGTAATCCACATTTCTCTCCGTTCCGCCCTTCTGTCTCCGTAAGTTTCCCCTTACATCTGTCTTGCATCTCCATACAGCCATAGGCTGTATAAGGGCCCACTACAGGTCCTCGTCCCCTCTGCAATGAGCCATCAGCTCCGCCCCTGGCGACAGTAAAGACCAATGTCTTAAAACAATCACTATTGATACAGAAATGGAAAAATACAACTTAAAACAAGTGATTGAGGTGCTTTTGTGGGTTTTGCTCTCTCTGACAGTGAAAGAAATTTAGACTTCTGTGGTCTCACTTAGGCAGCATTTTGCTTTGATATGACATACCACAATTAAAGAAAAGGCATAATATATGAAGTACTGTAGATATGTATGTTGCTCTGCTGAGAAATGCTCTGTTGTTAACAGGTGCAATAAAAAAGAAGAACTTTACACAAATAGACAACCAGACTGGATGACCCACGACCTAAGAAAATTTTCTTATAGAAGCAGACAAGCACTTCACAGGAAGTCAGGGTTAAAGTGCAAAGCAAGAAAACGTGCAGAAGCTTGTGGTTTCTTTTGATTGATCTCTGTCTATCTCTCCTTTCTACAACAGGTTTGCAAAAATTGCACATTTACAGAGAAAAGACTTTCCCATGAAAAAAAAACATTGTATCTGTTTACCCTTCAAAATGCTATTTAAGGTATAAATTTGTCTGTCTAGGTCAGCACCATAAGTGTAGATATTCAAGGCGGTTCAAAGGTGTAGAAGCAGATGAAAACTAATCCCAGCAGACAAGGATGAGATCACAAGAGAGTGGATGCATAGGTCAGACATGCCTGTCCCACTTGACAAATAACATTCTTTCTGTGTAGTGCTTTTATTTATGGTTGGAAAAGGGTGACTATCTTTATGATGATCTATCTAGCAGTGGTGACCTCAGAGCCAGCCACGGTTAGATAAACTGCACTGCTTGTAAAACATGGTGTATCACAGAGATGGGAGGTTTCAGATCTCCTCTTCTAGGGTCTGTTGGATTCTGTTGACTCTGATTTCTCTGATGTCATTCACATGGCATGTTGCCGTCTTGCGTCTAGCTTGAGGCCTATGGCTCGGGTTAGAAATCAGCTGTGTCAGCTTCTGCTCATGTCTAGGTTCCACCAGTGGCAGAACAAATTGGCTTCTTTCTGTGGAGGAGAGGAGTGGATAGGTCATTCAGATTCCTTTGTCTCATTGCTCTCAGGCACCTGTGAGCTGCATGGATAACGTGGCAACCATTTGGAAACCACTTCATTGTGGTGATGCAATGTGTGACTTGTGTGAATAAATTTCCAGTGGTTATATGCAAGTGTTAATGGGCTGTGTTTGTCTCTCTTCAGCACTCCTGCATGACTTTAGGGGTTGTCATGGTGAAACAAGCCTAATGGAACTTGCAATTCCTAAGAAAAGGTTGAATAAAGGGGAAAAGCATTTAAAACGAAAACAAAAGTAAGAAAGAGAATGACATACCTTGCAATATCAGAGCAGTTACATAGATGCAATAATACGTAGATTGATATGATATCTGATGATATCTGAAAATGGTAGAAACCTTCTAAAAGTTCTGAAACCATCCTCTTGTGTTATTAAAGTGTTATTGGCTGGTATCCTTATATAGCAGTAATGACCTTGTTACAAAATACACAAACACCATGAAAGTGCAAAAAAGGCCAAGTTACTCTGTAAGTTGTGTCTGATCTTTTAATGTAAAAGTGATCAGGAGGGAGCTTTTGCATTGACATTATACTCTGTGTAAGACATGCAAGTACAGTCTATCATTATTTTATTTTTTCACTGTATGCACACTTTTGGCTGCAAAAGTGTGCATGATAGGTGCTGTATGAATGTAGTTTATCATTATTCTTATTATTATAGGCTATGTCTAGCCTATGGATATGCTGTCATGTGATCACCTATGCTGAAGAACTCTTTGTTGGTGTTTGGCTGGCCTGAAGATGCAGCAGATTGTCCAACCATACACTGCCCATGCAAGTCATGTGATATGTCAGTATTCTAAACTAGAGAGAATAGTGGATTTGACACTAACATTACAGAATCTGTCCTTATTCTGGTGACTCCACTGATTTGACTTCCGGGTAGAATGTAAATTAGCCCTAACCCTGGTTTTTCCACCTGTCCCCCATGATGTCATTCCGGGCCTTCTTGCAACACTCAGGTTTCAGTTGTACTTCTGAACAGGTGGTATGCTCTGAACAACTATCTGGTTGTTTTCTGTGATCTTAATGACTTAATGTCTCCATTCATGACAATATTGTCACCTTTCTACTCTAGGTGTACACCTTTCTTTATTCTTCTTTCTGCAGCATGCAACCCTTTTTGCTGTTGCTCTACATGGTCTTGGTGGTTTATCTCATCTTTTGTTCTTGCTCCTTCTTTTTGATGTCTGTTGGTTTCCTCCGATTCAGGTTGGCACTTTGCAAACTTTAATTTCAAGGCAGGGTTTGTTTACCATCCATCAGCAATGCTTCTGACCATTCCAATGGAATACCTGACCATGGCTTGATATAAAATAATAATACAATTCATAACAGGACTGTACTTGACTTAGAGGTGATTTTTTTTTTTTTTGTTTAGCTATATGAAAAATTTATTTGTCGGTATACAGTTCAGACTGTATAGACATATTTTACAAATTGGTCAGTCAAAAAATGAACTTGACGATTTTAGAGGAAGTTTAAGAAATAACTTTCATGTATCACCTGGGAAAGTTTCAAAAGCAACAAAACAGAGGACTGTGAACAGCACTAAGAGCACATTTGTGGTTACATATTGTACAAACATTTGTGTAAATATGCATTTCACCACCACAGTATTTCACGCATCCTAACAAACAAATGAAGAACGCAGTTCTTAAAATAAGTTGTAACTGATAATGAGATGCTCTTTCAGCCTTTACACTTGGCATTTTTTTCTCACTCATACTCAGTAAACCAACAGGCCCACATTTCCAGTATGCATTTATTTAAGTGCCTACTGCCTTAGCTTGCAGCAAAGTGCACAGACAAGTTCTTGAAATGCCAATGTTACACTTCTTCATTGCAGTCATATTGGCTAATTAGTATCAGACTGAGGTGCTTATGAAATGCCTGATTTACTGATGTACAGTTTGTGTTGTACTGTATGAGAGCTATATCTGCTATTATAATTCAAACTTGATATGGAGGTGTGTCAAAGACAAGTAAGAAACCCCACTAAAATAGTCTAATATAGCATCTAAAAAATCTAGACTTGGTATGCTATTTGCCAACTTTCACTTTCATCAAACAATTCCACATCATGGACATTCACGTCTTATAGCTGAATGAGAGGAAAGAGCAGGGACAAATATTGTTTTGTAACAACCAATCAGAATCATTGGATGGCAAAATAAACTTTCAGCAGTTTTTTTTTCCTGGTGGACAGCACACACACATGATGTGACGTGTCTGAATCTTGATACGGTCTTACAGTCTGGAATAATCTACATCACTTGTTGTTTATGGTGATGTGCTCAATCTAGTTGTTCACTCCACTGTTAAGAGACCTTAAGAAGGTGAGCTTACAGATGTTTTGTTTGTGAAAAGATGGTATCATTAGTGGTGCAACTGTTGATAGTGCATAAGTCAATGGGGTGCGTATCATTATTGTAAGTATCTCTGAACAGGAGTGGATGCAGGTATTGTAAATAGAGAGGGCATCTGCTCTTAGTTTGCACAATTTCTGATCAATGAAATTATCATAGTTCACTATTAGCATAGTGACATTTAAGTGTTATAATAGACATTTTGCATCGGATTATTGGTCACTTTCGCACATCTTTTATATGTTGTTTTTATTAATGCTTTCAGTCTAATGGAAAGCTTGCAGTGGGTTGGCTTGCATCATCAGGAGAAGGGAGGGTGGGGGTTAGATCCTGGGCTTAAAGGTTTAAATGGCCAGAACCATCGGAGGAAATCTTCTGACAGAGAACTTAGGCCCCATCAGCTCACGCAGTCCTGCAAGGATTTTCATGGCCCTATAGCGCCCTCTGCAGATTACAGTGATTGTCATTTCATTCACAGCACAGGTTCTCACTGAAGGCACAGAGATAATAGGATTAATACTGACAGTTCCGCCCCATCTCTCTCACTTCTCACAGAGCTTTGTGGCAGTCACTGTCAAAGGGCCTAACTCTCAGACAGTAGCAGACTTGTTCAGACGTGCTTCGCTGCTTGTGGGGCGGCAGTGTAGAGTAGTGGTAAGGAGCAGGACTTGTATGTGAATGGTTACTAGTTCGGTTCTCCACTGGAGCACTGCCGTTGTACCCTTGGACAAGGTACTTAATCTAGAATTGCTTCAGTAAATATCCAGCTGTATAAATGGGTAACATGTAAAAAGTTGTATTGTAATGTAATGTAATGTGAGCTGTACCATAGCCACACTGCCTAGTGATGCAGGCTTAAACCAGCAAGAGTATGGGGCTGTGGGAACATGACATTGGTCCAAAACAGTGGTAGGAGAATAAGGCTTCGTGAGCCTCTATAATGGGTGGAGCTATCACATGATGTCAATCTCATATGAACCAATCAAAAGATTTTGCACTCCACAGAAAAAAAAAATCAATTAATAGAACCATAAATAGTGTGATAGCTCTACCCCTTTTAGGGGTAACAAACTATCCTTCTCCCACAGCTCAAAGCATTCTAAGGATATACATATGTACAATATAATGCACCATGCTTCTTTCATATAATGTCTAAATACACAATGTGGCGTGAAATGGGCACAAGCGTACATAAGGGGCACTCTGACAGCCTGCTGTGGCACTTGAAATGGAGGGTGGAGTAATGTATCACTAAAAGTGTATGATACAAGGATTAATACTGCAGTTTGTATGTATGAGTAATAGCAATTCTAACGGAATATTTACTTTATAAGTAAGTATAATTATTTTTGACAATCCTGCCAGTAGAAGCTCCTCTCTGATGTGCAACCATTCCTTTGGCAGCACGATAATGAGTGTAAAAAATCGGGCCACGCTGCTGCTGCACAATAATGACTCCTAGCACTACATTATCTTTGAATAAGGTGTGATAATTTCCTACAGCACTTTTATGAATTGCGCCCAAGCTTTTGAAAGGCTTGTTAAAACAACGAAGGACAGTACGATCCATTACCAGAGTAGCGTAGACCCGGAAAGCATAATGAATTTTGCACCAATGGTGGGAGTCTGGGCAATGATGCTGGCGCTGTGTTGTTGCGACTGGTTCATCAGCTCCCGAGCTATTTGACAAAACCAGGCCTGATGTCCGCAGGCTCCAGCACCTTCCCAGCCATACTCGCAGCACCAGGCAAAAGTCTGGACACACTTGATTAAGATGATGGGAAACATGCTTTCAAAGACATTTTGATCAAAAGACTTGTATGCTTAAGTGCTTGAAATTTGTTTCTTGGACAAATATAAATAGCGAAGTTGATGCCTATGAATGAGTTTCTTTCCAAAAATTTTAAACAAAATTTTAATTAAAAAATATTTTTGCCTACTTTGAAGAATCTATAACATAAGATAGCTCGGATTTGTTTAATACTTTTTTGCTCACTGCCTAATTCTATTTGTGTTATTTCACAGTTTTGATGTCTTTACTATTATTCTAAAAGGTGGAAAATGGTAAAAATAAAGAAAAGCTATGAGTAGGTGTGTCGAAACCTTTGACTGACACAGTACCTCTGCAGAGAAAAGCTGCCTCAGGGACATTCTGATCTGTCCTCTTAGATAAGTACATAATGATAATGCATCCTTTAGTGACTGGCGATGTTTTTAGGAACCACTAAGGATCATCAAAGGAATAATCTAATAATTTTCTTTTTCTCATGAAATTAATTGAAAAAAGGTCTGATAATACAAGAGAAAAAAGTATATACACAAGTATATATGTTGTATATATATATGTATATAATATATGCTGGAAGAGATGAGAAAAAAGATATGATATTTAATTCCATTATCCTTTTCTATACTCTCTCTTTCTTTCACTTGGGCTCACATGGAGGAAGGAAAAAAGCACTCCCCATTTAATGACTCTGCTGTCAGGATAATAATTTATGAAAGTATTACTGTAAGCTGTAAAAGCATAATATCGTCCTCCAATACCCTCAAAACCTACTTGGCAGTCAGCCCGCCTCACATCCGCATTCATGTGAAGCAATGTTGGAACATTGCGTATTGTCTAGGAAGGAAAAGGACATATCGATCCAGGAAGACTAAACCAATGCTCTGTATGCAGCACATTTAAAACGCTCTCCTCAGGCCCTTTTCTGTGCAACTGCACGTGAGAGATCACATCGGGCTTTCCATTTTCCATGGAAAAAACTGTTACAGACATATTTCAGGTTAATCCGTTTTTTCCCCATGTCTTCCGTTTTTGTCTCCTGGAAAAAAAAAAAAAAATGTCAGGGAAAGGAGTTCTGTTGTTTCCTGGGAAAATTCTGTTTAATTTCCTTCCCTCAAAAGCTCAGAAACATACTCTTAGTGATCACGACACTGAAATCAAATCTGTTTCTTTTCACTGACTGCTTATTTGGAAGACATCCTCACTAAGGGTGACTCTCAGAGACTTCAACTGAGCCTGCAGTACTTCTGAAACAAAGCTTGATATGTTGTCACACCAACTCCACGCACTAAATCCTCTTACTCTGACACAGCGGCTGAACTGAACTCACTCTCTGCATCACTGTCATTTTCAACAAATATGCTTCCCGTGAATAATTTAACCAATGTTAAATGTTTAGCCAAAAAACTACTGATGCCTACTAAAATTGAATTATGTAAAAGAGGTGACATGAGAGAAAGGCTAGAACAACTATTGTTCCTGTGCCTCCCCATATTGATATGGTTTAAATACGCCCAGGTGTAGGGATCATAACTCCCACACCTGAGAGGCCTCAGACCTGTGTCAGACCTGCCAGATCTCTCATTTAAATTAACACTGGCAGAGGACCAGCAGGATTAGGGACACATCGGTCTGCTTATGGAAATGAGACTGTTAACAGCCTACGACCAGGAGAAGGTTGACTTATTCACAGAGTGAAAAAGCTACTGCAATTTAAAAATGGATATCTTACCAGGGGGTGATATTCCACACGTAGGGCGCTTTCAAAGAACCTGATATTTTAAGACACTTTCAGTGAAAGTGAAAGTAGAATTCTTGAAACTGTAGCTTCAAACCAAGGCATTATATCAGCTTCTCTTTGAATTCAAGCATGCTGCTCGTTCATTCATGCTGAGCCAAAATATATCTAGAAAGAATTTAAAAACTGACCATTTGGCACTGTAGTGTAGATTAATATTGGTGAGTTATTTCACTTAATTTGCTGTCTTGTAGAGTATTTACAGTATAAAGCTGCCCCTCTGTCTGAATTCCTGAAAAGCACAGGAACGGTTAACACACCAGCCTGATGCCTTTCTATGTGTGATTAAAACATTCTCTGCATGCCACACACATTTCTGGTGTTCTGTTGGGGGAATACTGAACACCTAGCATCTTTGTTCTCACAGATTGTGTAAAGATCTGCCATTAGGCTGTCTCTGCAATGAGGACAATGGGTCTTGTCCAGTGAGACCCCTGAGGATGAAAGCACATGTCACCTGCCACGGTTGTCTTCACCCCTTGTTTTTATCTGCATTGAAGTGATGATCAGATACTCTGCCATCAGTGAATGCTGTAGCACAAAATCAGGCATTGAGCCACTGGCAGCAGTGTAGCATAGTGGTAAGGAGCAGGGCTTATAACCAGAAGGTTGCTGGTTCAGTTCCCCACCGGGTCACTGCTATTGTACCCTTGGACAAGGTGCTTAACCAACAATTGCCTCAGTGAATATCCAGCTGTATAACTTGATAATATAAAAAAACTATAACCTATGTAAGTCGCTCTGGGTAAGAGAGTCTGCTAAGTGACAACAATGTAATGTAAGGTAACTTGTGATATACAGCACTCTCTTTATCACCTATCCTGTAAGGACGTGCTCAGTAAGTGAAGTCCAGTTGACGAGTGTGCGACCGTGGAATTGACTCCCACTGCCACTCAGCTCTGTAAATTGCCTATGTAACTCATAACTGCGACTTGGTGTGCCATCCTCACACATTCTTAATGGCTCCAACACGCATAACTTACCTCACAGAAAGCCCTGCTCTTGTAGAGATCAATAAAAGACATGAATTTACAGCGTGAGGAAGAAAAAAAGGCAGCGGCTGTGTGAATTAAGCGGTGCGAGGCTGCCTTTATTTGAGGGGGGTCAATCATGCGGTTCCATGTATATATTACAACACTGCGGCAGAGCCTTTCTGCTGATGACAGTGAGTTTTACTGCGGCGGTTGAGAGCTCCCTGCAAGCCTGCCAGGGAGAGGAGATGACACTGTGAGAGGAGCAGATGGATAGGGAGGACAGAGAGCACACACCGCCAGGAGTCAGACAACCAGAGAGGGAGGCAGAGAGGAGCAGTACATCTGGCAGAGTCAGAGAGAGACTCAGAGAGGAAGAGAGAGTCAGAGAGGAAGGTGGCACTGCAAAAGAAGCAGACAGATGGGGAGGAGAGAGAGCACACACCAGCCAGGAGTCAGACAACCAGAGAGGGAGGCAGAGAGGAGCAGTACATCTGGCAGAGTCAGAGAGAGACTCAGAGAGGAAGAGAGAGTCAGAGAGGAAGGTGGCACTGCAAAAGAAGCAGACAGATGGGGAGGAGAGAGAGCACACACCGCCAGGAGTCAGACAACCAGAGAGGGAGGCAGAGAGGAGCAGTACATCTGGCAGAGTCAGAGAGAGAGTGACAGAGGAAGGGAGAGTCAGAGAGGAAGGTGGCACTGCAAAAGAAGCAGATAGATGGGGAGGAGAGAGAGCACACACTCAGCTAGGAGTCAAACTACCAGAGAGGGAGGCAGAGAGGAGCAGTACATCTGGCAGAGTCAGAGAGAGACTCAGAGAGGAAGAGAGAGTCAGAGAGGAAGGTGGCACTGCAAAAGAAGCAGACAGATGGGGAGGAGAGAGAGCACACACCGCCAGGAGTCAGACAACCAGAGAGGGAGGCAGAGAGGAGCAGTACATCTGGCAGAGTCAGAGAGAGAGTGACAGAGGAAGGGAGAGTCAGAGAGGAAGGTGGCACTGCAAAAGAAGCAGATAGATGGGGAGGAGGGAGAGCACACTCAGCTAGGAGTCAAACTACCAGAGAGGGAGGCAGAGAGGAACAGGACCCTTGAGAGAGTCAGAGAGAGAGATACCCAGAGATGGGGAGAGAGAGAGAACGCGAGGGAGGGTGTGAGAGAGGAAGACTAGCAGGGAGAGAATCAGGGAGAGTCAAAGAGAAACAGGGGCAGACAAGGGAGGAGTCAGAGAGGGAAACGACCAGGGAGAGAGCCAAGGAGAGTCTGAGAGAGTAAAAACTGCAGAGTCTGAGAGAGGGATGGATATTAAAAGGAAGAGGAGGAGAGGCAGGTGCAGGGACAGTGTGGGAGTAAATAGAATAAGAATAGTATGAGTAGATGAGGAGAGGGGGATATGGGGGAGGGGGTGGACAACATGTGCTGGGTGGACCGATGAAGATTTATAGGATTTTATCATTTGAGTGATTAGGACTAAGCTGTGCCTGAGCAGTGGGAATGAGAATCATTGGCCGTAAGCAAAAAACAGGGCCAGGTCCAACTGCAACTGGTACTTCAATTTGGGAAGGAAAGTGTAGCCACTGAAAAACACAGCTTGGTAGGCTAGGGGTTTCATGAGCTTTAGTACTGCTTCTCTCAGTCAATGTCTTTCGGCTATTACAACCTGTTTAACTAAAGAGTACCCATTCATTTCATAAAACGTATTGTAATTATTAGCCTTTGCACGGCAGTGAATATATGGGTAACACGCGGTGTAATTGTTAAAGTGCTAGTTAAATCCCAGAGACACTGCTGTTTTGTCTTTGAGCAAGGCTCTTGACTCTTGACATTGTTTCAGTAGATACCCAATAATATAAATGATTGCATTCAGCCACTTAAACTACTTACGTTGCTGTTTGCTGATTAAATAATTATCACAACAGTTTAAACTACAGTGTGCATTTATTTGGTTTCTTTGGCATGTACAGTACTATTGTCTATTGGACCACACCTTCAAGGAAACTTGTAGCTGGATTATGGGACAAATGAAGAAAGTCATTCACAGTCATTCATTTATATCAGGTATATTTCCAAACCTCTGAATTCTGATCACAAATCACAGATCAGATTTTCACTGATAAATCCTGATGCCTGATTTGATTGTGTAACTAAAGACTTGAATTAAATGGGGCCCAGATCGCCCAGTGGTTCCCCAGGGCTACGATCTGATATTCTTGTTCTGTTAAATTATTCAGTACCATGGAGAGGTTGCTGATATTGCCTGAGTGTTTTCCCCTGATCACAGAAGGAGGAGAACACAGACAGAGTGGGGAAAATGGGGAAAGGGAGGGAATTTGTGAGAACAC
This sequence comes from Megalops cyprinoides, assembly GCF_013368585.1. Lineage (NCBI taxonomy): Eukaryota > Metazoa > Chordata > Actinopteri > Elopiformes > Megalopidae > Megalops > Megalops cyprinoides. The sequence goes on along the minus strand of NC_050583.1, from coordinate 13,119,133 downwards.
CAAGCTGAGGAGCAAGGGAAAGGAAGAAGTGATTGTGGAAGAGAGAGAGACCTCGAGGTGGCAGAGGCAGGGCCTGCCAGCCTCCTCTTTCTCACTCCCTCCATCCTCTCCGCGTCTTCCCTCTCTCCTGATCAGCAGTCTGCTCAGACCTGCGTGTGACGGACAGTGAACGAGGTGAATATTCATACGATTCAAATGAGGGTCAGAGTCCATTGTTTACACAATGCATGTCTGTCGCCTTTTTATTTGTCTTCTTCTGTCCCAAAATAGAATTTAAGATGGCTTTCCATGGTGAGGTACCAGTTGTCTATGGCAATAATAAATCCATTTTTTCATCCTCATCATAATTCCCTTGAAGATGGACCTTGAACTCAGCAACAAAATGAAATAATGTCTATGTGGTTTGGAAATGCTAAAACAATATTATACACTTAGCTATAACATCATGAAAAAAAAAAATCAGCCAGGGTCCCATTGTTCATTTCATCATTCAAAAATAGCCAAATAGGATATTGATTTATTCATGGTATTCCGACAGCGGCAGGCTGTTGCATATATTTGTCACAGCAGGAAGACAGAGGGCAATGTGAAAAATTACGATACTGGAATGAATGTCCTTTTTAAAAATCTTCAAGAATTAGAGGTCCTCACATGTCTGTCCTGCAAAGACATGACAGGCTGCTTTTCAAGGAACTGATGGCATTTCTCACCCTTCACTCCTAGCACCTTTAGGCAGGTCTAAATTGTGTATGTAGATAATCTTGTGGTGATTATCAATGCTTGTTCCTACATGAAAATAAAAGGAAACATTTTGTACAAATAGCTACATTATATGATAAAAGCATAGCACATAATGGCTCCGTACATTTTGCAGTTTCACTTTACCCTCGCCAGATAAAAATGAAATTAAAAAGACTGACAGAGGATTAAAGGAAAGTTTCAAAAAGATGCGTCTTTAAAAAAAGAATTGAAAGTTACCACCTTGATGCAATCCGGGAAAGTGTCCCACAGCCTGGTGGCCTGTACAGATAAAGGTTATTGGCCCTTTGTAAAGAATCAAGCACTTGGGATACACACAGACAACCCAGGGTCTTTAGCCAGAGGTTTGCTGGTGGCGCATACAGAGTCAATAAATATGAGGTGCACTCCAGACCATGTAAAGCACTTAAAACAATCTGAAAACCTATTCTAAAAGCAACTGGTAGCCAGTGAAAGACCAGAATTGTAGTGGCACTCTGTGACTGACAGTGACAGTAAAATCAACACTTATGGGCAGTTTTATCTGGTTTATCAGATTAGGAACTGACATTCATCATTGCACATTGCCACCAATATAAAAATCGTCATATTCAGCTGTTAGTTCACAAAGCACAGGCAGTCTCATAGCATCAGAAGAAACCACAGCTCCATTTCTTGTGACAGCAATGCGGAGGGATATGCATTGCGTGACATGAACAATGACAGGGATTACACCACTTTCCAGAACAGATTTGAAACATAAGCAAGAAATGATTTTAAAGGGACAACATATCATTTTGTGACATTTTGGTGGAGTGCTCTAAGAAACACATATTATCAGGGCAAATGATGGATTGCTAGGCTGAAGCACAGCAGTTTATCTCTGAAAACGAAACTACAATCGTGACTGAATAGGGTAGCCTCTTTTTATCAACAGGTCTCAAACGCCACATTTAAAGTTGTGCCCTGGCCAAGTTTCCCCAGGAAGAGATAAACGGGTGCAGACCTGTGATTTTCTCTGTGAAGTCATTCAGAGATTTTCTGGAACATGAATCCAACAGTATAGGACCAATCCTTGTCCACTTAACGTGTTAGTTACATATTTAAGGCAAGCCTGTGAAAATAAGGCAAAGAAGTCCAAAAAAGAAGCTGATTGGATCTGTGTTTCATCATCTTTCCAAGATGATAAAACAAATCTCAGTCTTTTGTTGTTTTCTAGAATGCACCAGCTCTACAGTGAATCTAATTCTGCACTTACTTGTCAGAATCATTTGAACTTTGAAAATGTCTCTACCTGGTGACAATTTCGTAGTTGTGCCTTAAAGGAGACAATTATTCTGTCCCATTCCTACACCTGTATAAAACGATTCCACAAACTGTAATGGGTCAGTGGCCCATCTGACCAGTAGGAGTCACTGTGGGACTGCTGTCTGAGAATAGTTTTTTCAACAATGAAGAAAGCCCTGAGAACCCAGCAGTATGCATGAGCTAGGGTGCATGTGAAGGGAACAGTGATTTTTAGTGCATTGAGATATTTAGAGAAACAGACACATTTCCATTTGGAGGGTGGCAGAGGTTGACAGAAGAAATCCTCTCCAGCATGGAGAAATAAAAAAAATATGGAGAAATCAGAAATAAGAAGCAATTCAAATGGAAAACATGCAATGATAGTCAGGAAAAGAGTCAGAGTGAGAAAAATATCAGTCAGAAAAATCAATAGAGTTGAAAGCTGTTAAAAATGCCAAACTGGCCAAATCCAGATCTGTGACTTGATGGACATACTGCGGTTCATGTATGTTAATTAAAGACATACAATCGTAGCATTTCAGACAGGCTATGAATAAAGGGACTTGTATGTCTCTTACATGATGAAGATTACAGATTCACACACAATTTATGTATGTCCACTGGCTTTGAGGGGTTACAGGAATGAAGTTAAAGCAATGGAGGATATCAATCTGAACGCTGATGGCAGGTACATCATAGAAACATTTCTGTGATAATCATATGTGTGTACTACCTTCATGAATTTAATGTGCATTCATTTGATTCTCCCAGTGGTCGATATAATTCAAACACGTCTATCACATGTTCTGCGTACGTGCATTATGAAAGCACTGGAAAATGAAGAAAGAGCGAGAAAGACAGAGAAGGAGAGGGAGTGAGAGGGAAAAGAGAGCAGGACAGAAGGAATGAGACAGAGAGCAGGAGGAGAGGGAGGGGAAAGAACGATGGAGGGAGAGAAAGTAGGAGAGCGGGAGAGGGGGGGAGAGAGCGTTAGCGAGTCCGAAATGGTACATGATTTGAAAGAAAAGCATAATGGAGATTGATTGTCATGCCCTTCTCCCCCTCTCTTGCCATGATTAAAGTGAAAGTCGGAACGAGGAATGGCACCCGGATTATGTATTCCGGAATGGCCATTCATCAGGCGGCTGTGGGAGCTGTAATGCACTGTCACCGCGCTGCATGACTAATGACCGAGACCTTCCCTCTCCCGTGGTGGCCCCGCTGACGGACCCTTGTCACCAGCCTGTCAGCCAGGCACACAGATGCAAAGCACCTCCGCGGTGCCCCGAGAATATGCACGGAGCCCTCATGCTGACACAGGAGTAACTACCTTAGCCTCAGTCGCTATCATCATCACTGTTTTCATTGCTAATGGAGAATGGCTGCCTTATTCGTGGAAGTCACGGTAATAGCAGCAGTTGCAGTTTTTTGCAGGGGTAGGAGGATGGTGGGGAAGAGCAAACAGGAGGAAGAGAAAGAAGTGGTTAAAAACATTAAAGTAATATTAAGAATTTAACTTTTTGTATGTGTGGAATCTGGTCATTTGCCAAAGGAATTGTCACAAGCATATAACACTGAAGGAATGCTGAAAGCTGAAAGATGGTGGAAAGATTACGCATGGACAGAACTGGATAGGCATGTGAAAATAAACACGAGAAATATCAACACCTTCCCCTCTGCGGGACTGGCCCAGCACTACTTCAGAGACAGTGACCTGGCAAATAACCATGTACAGGTGCGCTCTGGGTGCCGTGGAGACAGAAGATCGTCAGAGCGACCGGGGGCGGTGGTCATCCCGTTTCGGTGCTCATTGTCTGGCGTTGTAGAGGTGCTGCGCTGTGCCCGTTCGGTCAGGCGGAGCAGATGGCGTCTTGGCGGGACTGCCCTGTCCGCATGCCCAGCGCTACGCAGCCTCGGTGTCTGTGACAGGATTACTCTGTTCCCCTGTGCTTGTGCTGCAGGGCACAGTCCTGGCCACTCCGCCGGGTCAGCACCAGGAGACACAGAGAAAGGTGAACAGATTCAGAGCTATTAGCAGGGGGATCACTGGAGTCCTTGGCAGATTGCCTTTATTCACCTACAATTTCAGAGAGGAAAACGAGGGCAAGAGCAAGAGATATATGGGCAGGGAATGAAGGAGGAGGACGCCCCCGGGATTCTCAGGGACACGGGGGGTGACACAGATGTGCCAACGAGTTCACATTTAGGGCTGCTGTTAAAGTCTAAGAACCCAAAAACTGTTGTTTTTTTCTCACTTTAAGAGAAAAAGCACAGCGAAGCTGGAGGATCCTCCTCTACTGTGCCCTCAAACCGAACGGTCTCCATGGCAACCTTTCATGTTGACCCCACACCAACTGCACAATCACAACAGCCACTGCAAAAAACACAAGCACATTGGGGATAGCAAACGGCAGCGGTATTAATCCTGCCATTTCCATTCCCACACAGAATTTTTGTATGATCAATGATTTCCCCTCAGAGAAAGGAAACATTAATGAAAAAGGCAAAAAAAAAGGATTATGAAAAAGGGAAAAGAAAGAAAGTCCAACGGTGGCAATCATGGGATGTTGGGTTTGAGTGACTGCCTGCAATAAATTGAATAAACAAATATGAATATAAATAAATAAATGGGGGAACATAAGCTCTGCTCTTTCCTCTAGTGTATGCCATTTATATGCAAATAGCTAATGGCATTTTGAAGCTCGTTGGGCATGACAGCGATTAAATGGCTCTGACTTTGACCCATTACTGCATATAGTCTTTTCTGTTGTACCGACAAATAGTTTTCTGTCTCTTTAATCCCTCCACACCTCATCTATCCTTGCATCCCTCTCTATTTCTTTTTCCCGAGTGAAGCCAGGCACACTGCAGTCCTTCAAAATATCTTGTTCTCTAAATGCTATACTTTCAACTGATGCCTTCTTTCATGTGTAACTGTGACAGACCACCACAACATCACGTTTTCCTTTTTTGAGAAGACAAATGTTCACTCCCCTAAACAAGGACATCCATTTCTACAAGAATGCAGGCCACTTTACTACTAATTTTGTCACACAATTCAGCAAAAGACTTGAGGCCACACCCCTGCAATGTGGCATGTTTGTGATTAGTGCTCAGAAATAATTCAAGCATCCCATCTGCACATACATGTCTTCAGTCTGAGCGTCTCATTCCTTTTTACCCAGTAGAGTGGGAGTGGGAGATTGTACCTGGCCAAATCCTATCCGACAGCTGACCTTTGGGTGATGACCTCAGTGGTAGCGGTATTGATGCCGTTAATATCAAGAGCAGCAGGAAGCACATTTTCTCTTAAGGCCTTGATGTACCATCCCTAAATCAAAGCCTCTAAACCCCAGGCACAGCAGCCCTGGACCTGGAAGGCCACAATCAATCAAATTTGGGAAGTAAATGTTGTAGCACCTTTATGTTCAATCAGGTCCACCAAGTACAACATGTACCTCCTTCCTCCAAGGAGCAAGAAAGCTCTCTGTTACTAAAGATCCCCAAGAAGCAGTGCCAGTGTCCAATATAGCATCGTTTCAGTAAGCTACTCAAAGAAATTGCTAATGAGAAAGGATATGTATCCTTGCACCCCAAAGCTCCCATTGGAGACTGCCTGTCAAGAATGTTGCACATGGACCTTTTGGTCCAGATCTTCCAGTATCTGAGTGAAAAGAGAAAAAAGACAAAAAACGGTCACATAATTCACACAGATCTGGCTTTGTCCTGTATTCTCTTCCAGCTGCCTCACCTTGGCTTAAAATGAGCTGCGCCTGCAACAAAATCAAAAAGAAAAAAAAAAGTTAATAATGAGATGGCTTCAGGCCATCCATTCATTTCGCTTCGGTGGATAATGCAGAGAAAACAAGCCTCTCGGTGATTGACTCCTTCATTGCTTTAATAGGTTCACTGCTCCATATCAGTTGAGTGCAGTTTAAACCGTGCCCTTTGAATACAAAAAGATCATTAATCCTCTGCATTGTTGGTGCTGAATTTCCATTGCTTCCCAGCCCAAGCCAGAGCAAGGTCTTATTCTGTAATGTATGAACACCTTTTATGTTCATAACGTTACTTTATGTGGCTTTATTTAAAAAAAAGCGAGATCAGTTGTATTTGTTATTAGATAACAGGATTAATAACTGATTGAAGGCATGAAAGTAAGGTCATTCTTTGTATTCACTGCTTTAATTAGCCTCATCATAATTAAGATCTTGATGCAGTTTTTACAACTTTTTTTTTTTGAATAAATTGCAGCATTGGTTATGATAAACCAAGGGCCTTGACCATAGTGCAACGCTGTAACCCAGAGGTATGGAGCGCGGCGGGCTGGAACAGAGGTGGGTGGAGCCGTGCACTTTGCTTTAGATCTGTGAAAGGAAAGGATGAAAGGAAGGAACTGGCACTGTGGTTTTGTAAGCGAAGTGAACATTAAACCAGAAGACTGCAGTTTCAGTTCTTCTGTCAGGAGCTGCTCTTGTTCCCTTGCACAAGGTTCTGAAATCAGACTGCTTGAGTAAATATCCAGCTGTATAAATGGATGGATAATATGTTATGATGCTCTGCTCTCCAGTACTTTGTCAGCAGTTTGGCATTTTGACTGGTTTCAGCTCTCCTGCGTGAGACTATAATTAGGCCAGGTGTTTTTGCGTAGGGGGAATGCGAAGTGTGGGGGATCTATCTCTGAGCTTTCTGTCTCAGCTAATAGAGAAGTGGTGCTGCAATTCTGCTTAGTTTGATTTGTTTGGGGACATGCCTTTCCTTTTCAATTAGCGAGTTAGTTTTTGCATAATGAAGTTTATCTTATTTGGGGAAAGCTGGAAGCCTGACATCCCGCTGCAAACCGTTTTCCCTAATTCCCTTTCTTTTTCTCTTGTCCCATGTTCCATTTGATTCTGTTCCCCAGGTTTCTGCAGGATTACCTTTGGAATCGGTTCCCTAGCGCTTTTGTTTCCCTCCACTTTGCCACCTTCTTTCCCTTCATGCTCTGTCACTCTCTGCTATGACCATGAAAATGTGTGGAAAAGTGCCTTGGAAGGATTCCACTGCGCAATGATCTGAGTGAAATGTTCCTATGAAAGCCTGAATTAAATCACCCTGCAGATTCACCTCCATGGTTAGTTAGTCATGAGGGGAGGGATTGTATGAGGAAAGAATAGGTTTTGGGGAATGCAAATGGTCACAGGTATGCAAATGACGGGTTTCTGTGAATTGTCGTTGGCAGGGGAGCAGCTGGTGGAACTGCAGAAGAAAGAATCTCTTTAGCAAAGCACTGTCAGATTATCAGTTTTTCTCTTTTTTTCATTTTTTTTTGAAGGAAAGTGTCTTAATGAGAAAATCGAGATCATTTGATGGCTCTCCTTGGGAAGCACAGAATGTGATGTTTTGAATTACAATTCTCTTACTGTACTGTACTGTGAAAGTCTTGAGTGTAGCTTATGATGGCATTATGGCAGGCAGTATGGTAGGCCTAGGCTTGAAAGGTGACCTGGCACAGTGCGGTAGGCCCTGTCATATTTGTACACCTAAGCAGACCATTATGTTGATTCGTGCGCACCCCTTTTTGCACCTTTGAAAAGGCACTAAACTTTACCTAAAAAACTGGAAATCAGTGTTTGTGGACAGATACTGTATGTGCACGTTCATGAGTTTATTGGTCTCCATCCTGCTTATGCAGATAACTGCCCCTGTGGTGGTCAAAGCCTTTAAAAAATCCTCATTATGACTAACTGGGCTTCCTACTTCAAATCATTTTGGTCAGAAAATGGCTCTAGTGAACACAGTTTTGGATATTTCACAAAGATGACACCTTGCTATGATGGGAAACCTACATTGAGAACCTACCAAGAAGCTAGGCAGCATATTTTAGCATTGCCATAACTGGGTCTCATCTTCAGTCTCATCACAGTGGTCAATCTGCTTGTTGGAGCAAGATGAGTTACACAGACAACCTCATTACCATTCAAAATGAAAAGGCGTTCTGCAGGTTGTACACCATTACAGTACATTACATTACATTCATTTAGCAGACACTCTTATCCCAGAGTGACTTTCAGCGCAAATGAAATGTCAAAAGAAAAGAAGGTACCACTCCGAATGGAAAGAAGATGCACTGTAGCTTTAGGTACTGTATGTCACATGAGCAGGTTAAAGGAGTGCAGTGAGAGAGGGGGCAGGATGACAGGAAGGCTGAAGATGTGAAATGTGAAGATGTGAGGTTTCTTTGATCATGGAGAATACTGTCTTTCAATGGGGAAGACTGAGTTCAACTGACAGGAGAGGTTGGCTGGAGGGTAGACCAAGCAATCCTGAGGGACGTACAGTAGGAGCCCATCTACATCATGTGAGTCAGGCCGAGAAGATGGAGCATGTTGGTCTAATCAGGTCACACTGTCCTTTATCTCCTGATGTGCTGATGCAGGGGTTCTGTATATCACGATCAATATGAGTAATGAGTTACCTGTGAAACAACACCCATAATCTAGTGGTCCTGAGAGGTGGGAGCATTTTCACAAGGCAGTATCATACATGTTTAAATGTGGCATGATTGATACCGGGTTCAGTGAAAGTTCTCCATGCATGTTTGTGCTTTAGACCAGTGTTTCTCAATCCTTACTCCTAGAGCCCCCCTGTCCTGCATTTCTTCTATATATCCTTGCTCCAAACACACCTCATTGAAATTAGTGTGATTAAATCAGGTGTGCACAGCTAATCAAAAGTGCCACTGATGAGTTCAGTCAGGTAGGTAGTGCAGGGAAAGATGGAAAATGGGCGGAGCAGAGGGGCCCCAGGAGCAGGATTGAGAATCAGTGCTTTAGACTGATGGCAGTTTTCAGTTTTGCACTGATCGCAGTGAGGTGATTGATGAGACAAAGTTGCTCTGTACCATGAGACAGGTTTTTCCTGTGAGCCAAGGATGGATGATGGAATTTACTAAGATGGTTCAGTGAAATTTCCTAGGAAATTTGATCAGGGGTAGTGGTAACTTTGCTTTACTGACAGGGGTCTGAAAGGAAATCTCTACATTTGGAACTTAAATTAGATTGATTGTGGACCACAATGGGCATTTTACATTACATAATTATGACCTTTGGTAAAAGGAATGTCCCAGCTACATTTCATTGATCAATAAATCTTTATTTGTGTTATTTGTAGACCTGTGAGGTCACATATTGATGATGTGGTTGTGTATAGTGGTTGGTGGGCTCAGCATGTGCGAGAATAAAGGGCTTGTTGCAGGCTAAAATGCCTTATTAGACAAATGTGAGTTGGACAAATCTACAATCACCTACATAGTAATGGTATAAGATCAGATTCTAATGTTTCTAATGATTCTAATGTTGGCAGCAGTGTAGCATAGTGGTTAAGGAGCAGGACTTGTAACCGAAAGGTTGCCTGTTCAATCCCCGCTGGGACACTGCTGCTGTACCCTTGGGCAAGGTGCTTAACCCACAATTGCCTCAGTAAATATCAAGCTGTATAAATGGATAACATTGTAAAGAACTGTAACCTATGTAAGTCGCTTTGGATAAAAGCATCTGCTAAATGAATAAATGTAAATGTTGAGAAAATACAGAACTACTGTGGAGGAAATAGGTTTCCTCAGAAACGTTTAAACTAATATGGAATTAAAGAGATGTCTGTACGCAAATGTTTATGACATGTCTTTTGATTCAGCATTTTCCAGTGGTTACGGCTCACCTGATCATTTTTGCAGTGCTGATGTGACTTCTGAGTGGACGCGGAGTTTTCAGGATGTTCTTGAGAGGGCCAAGGCTATCTTTAGTGCTCCTATGCTGACCCAAGGCGAAACATCCTTCAGTCAGCCAGGGATACTCCTATCAGCTACTTCTCTGCTTTTGCTAGGCAGCCAACTGAGATTATTGTTATTATTAGGGATTTATTAACAGCATAAAAACCCCTAGAAATGAGGCATCTCATTTTAGAAATGGTCTTGTAAAGACTATTTGAACATGATTACAAAACAGCAGGGAAAATAGCTCATAATACATACACATGATTACAAAAGAAAATGTGAAAAGTAAAACTATTTATCCTCCAGTGTGTTATTACACACATACGGTATAGTTATTAATACTTTCTAAATTCTCTGGTCTTTGTCTTGTAAGTAATTAAGTTGCATGTGGTGTTCACCTGGCAAAGATGTATGTTAATCCTAAGCTTCTACGAGTTTTTTCTGTACTGCTTGCAGAATAAAACTGACTGATTGATGCAATACTGATGCAAGGACGCATCTTGTACATTCAAAATGTTTGAGGTAAAAACACCAGCGCTGCCGATTACTTTTCCAGGCGTTCTGAGTAACACATGGAGGATTTGTGATAAATAAATCAGTGGATGCTGTTGTTAGTGCTTGCTTTCCAGGTTTCAGAGTATGTGGTTTATTTATTTATTGTCTTAAGTGGGGTGGTTTGAGGCGCTGTTCATTGGCGCTCACCTTATCTAAAGTTCAATGTTTTGGCGGCTTTCATCTCTCGTTCTGGTAAGGTGACAGTTGGACTGTGTGTGTTTAGGTTGCTCCCTCTAGATGTTCTATAGGATCACCAGACACACCATCACCTCTCTCTTTGTTTTATTTGTTTATAGGCATTGCGTTCATTTTTTTCTGTTTTTTTTTTTTTTGTACAATGACGTTTCCTTGACACAGCTGGGAATCTTCCCTCCCGTTGCAATCTGGGTTTTTAAATCCTTTTCTGGAGTTTGATTTTGTGAGTTAGCTTTATGATTTCTCTTTATTTTGCCTATGTAAACACATTTGGAATTTGTATCCTTTCATCTTTGTTTTATGCCTTGTTGCCTTTATTTTCCTTTTTGATCCCCAAACTGAAGACTGAAGAGCTGGAGAAAAAAAGATTGACTACCTGATCACTGGCTGTATGACTTGCTATCTGGCTGTTTGTGAAAAGCTAAAACTGTACATGGACGGTACACCTTGAAAAAATGTAGTTGCAATTTTGCTCCTCCTGATTTGCGTATTGGTCTTTTCTGATGGAATGCACTTCCAGAACCAATATGAATCAAGATAAAAAGTACAGACCCTCTATGAGCCACTGAAATTCCATTCAAGCCACCTTTCTCATAATGAAAAAAGAGAACGAAGCACAGGTATGCTGTGTCAATCATTAAAGAGATGGGACTCCTCCACGAAAGACTCAATCATCATCCGGAGATCGGCACGAACGTCTGTGCTTGCACTCAGCATCCTCTCAGAACATGTAAGAGGTCGAAGCATTTGCATTTAAACAGGACGTTCACGCCCACGCCGCTCTTGGAGAACTGAGATTTCCCTCCGATGGACAGGTTCACGGTTCATGGGGAAAATGAAAAATCCATGTAGTGCTGAGGTGGCTCTTGTCCACAGCCAGAGGAGTGGGTGTCAATCAGAGGCTGGGTTACCATCCCGGGCGAGGGGACGGCGAGGGAGTGAAACAGTCTGAGAGAGAGAGTGAGAGAGAGAGAGAGAGAGAGAGAGAGAGAGAGAGAGAGAGAGCCATGCAGTGCTGGTGTTAATAAAATGTTTGCTGATGTAATCAAGTGGATAAATGGTTCATAGTGAAAAACAGATTATGAGCAACACTGGGCAAGCGAGGGGTCAGGCATATCGATTCACATTCCCGTGGGTTGATTCTCAGGGCTCACAAACACACATTTATATCAATATAGAGGGATTTGTCAGGGACGAGAGTCTGGGAAACAGAGCGCACAGCAGGGGGGTGGTAGGGGGGCAGAGGGTTAGTACTGATATATGAGAAGGAGGGTTGATATGAGGTGTTCAGCTGCTGGTGGATGCATGAACCTGGCTTCATACTTATTATCTGTTAATGCGTGGAATATTCTAGAAGTGGCCTCTGTACATTGGTAAATAAGGGAGCTTTGTCTCTATTTCACAGATTTTTAATGGAGGACCTCGCAAAAACACGTAACAGCATACTAATTGCTGGGCTCTAGATTTATAGATTAAGTGCATGACAAGTATAATTGTGCCTAAATAACTGAAACGTCTGTTTCAGCTATTCTTTGCCCTTACACAGGTAACCTCCACAATGAATGTACGATAAATGAGTTTTTACTCTGAAAGCAAAGACTAGCTTTCCCCTGGCACAAAATGATACAAAATGATGCGTATAAAATGATACACATTGCAGATCAATCAGTTGTGCGTACAGTATAGACAGAGAAAATATACAGAGGCCACAGTATATGCAGTGCAGTATGTCCTTAATTCAAAGACAATGAGTGCAGACTTTTTAAAAGCAGTTCAGGATTATAAAGGCACTCACAATGATTGTACCACATGTGGGAATCAGGCCCAGCAATTTGTGAGACCCAGATTATTTTGAATGCCTTTTTAAAGCAAAACATTTTTGTATCGGTTGGCCTGGTCTTTCCTACCTTTTTCATTGTTCACTTTCCTGGTGGTTTTGGGCACAAATTAGGAGTTTGCTCTTTCTGGTTTTAGGTTTGGAATCTCAGGGTGGTTGCCTGAAGGGAGTTTCAGAAATCCTTTGGGGAGGGGTTTAGGTCCCTTAGAACTGAGTGGGCTTTGCAAACCGTTCTTCAAATTGAGTTTCACAATTAGTTTGTTCCTGGTCTCTGATTTTGGTGCTCTGGTTCACAATCTTTTCTATCTGTTTCTTTTTATCTTTTTTTTTTCAGCTCTTACATCAGTATACTGAACTACAGCTTGCCAGCTGGGCGAAGCTGAGTTTGTTTTCTGCTCAATTTTGCTTTTGGAACAAAAGCTTGGAGCTTGTGAACAATCATATTTATTTTTGAGAAGATAAAATTTTGTAGAGATTTTATCATATTTTCTGGTGGAAGAACAGGGAATGTGCTCAGAACTTTAGGAGAAATGCAATTACTTATGTGATCAAAACAATTTCATTCTGTTGAGTGTCAAAGTGTTTTTTTTTTCCTGTGTGAAGCAACAGCATTTAAAGGATTGCATCTAAAAGCCTGGCACAGATTTCCAAGCCACACTTCTTTGATAACTGGTACAGTACTGTATGTGGGTCACTTCAGACAACACGTGTTCATCACTGGTTGGGTCTGTGGGTTGATGAGGATTCCAGTTGCCTTTAAAGAATTTTTTTCAGTTTTAATTTACGTTAGTTTTTAATGAAAAAGTATTATGCAGTACATTTAGGTATTTGTGATTATTTATTTCACAAAATATACCATATAACTGCAGTATAAAATATAGCCTTTTTGGCTGAATGGCCTTTTCTTATTGATCATCTTAGGTCACCTAGTTCTCTTTACCTAGACAGAAGTGCAAATATTTCTGAACTTTCCTTAACAGTGTAAAACAGATTGATTTAAAGTATGACTGAAATTGTAATAAACTAATCAACAATTAAAAATAACTTCATGTTTAATGACAGCATACTCAGTTGTAAAATTTACACACAGTTGGTGCACTCCAACCTATACCAGCTTATTGTAATGACACCTTCTTTTCAGTATAATACTTATTGCTCATATGCTTATTAGTAGCCATAACCACAGGTTTTTCTACACAGGTTACATAAACATTCTTTTACACAGCTGCGTGTTTATTGGTTAAGAACCTATCCCAAAAGGTAAAACCAGAGTCCCTCAAAGAATTTAAACTCACATCATCCTGTCTACAAATTTATTCCCAGAACCACTATGTCACTCTGTCAGTCACAATGCCACTTGGTTGTTAGTTCTCAAAACACTGTGAGACTTCCAGTACAGGTCTTGTTTATTTCCCCAAGACAGGTGAGCAAAGAAAAGATACGACAGTACTAACTGTATCTGTTTGTTCATAGCATTCTCATCGTCAGTTAACTGCAGTGGGAGATCCATTACAGCGCTCTGCAGTGGGAGATTAAAAGCCCAGTATTTGTCCAGGCTAAAGGACAGGGCTTGGCCCACAGCCATTTTGTAATTCATATTTGTCTGGTATGCAGCCAGAACTAAGACCTGGCCTGCGGAGCCAGCCCAAAGCTGCTCTACCTCAGAGTCAGGCCCCGCCGGCAAGTATTTAATGGATGTTTACTGGCTTTCGCTTTACTGTGGCCTGTAAGAACAACACTGGTTCATATATATAAAGAGAGCAAACAGTGCGTGGGTGTGGTCGCATAGAATATGCACTTTGAAGTTGCATTTTGCGCTGGCTTTGAACTCACCAATAGCACCCAGGTGCAATCTTTACCTTGCAATGATTCTTGTGCGCGAAGCACAACTGAGATTGAGTATGATCGCAGCCAAGCGTTCATGACCCATCTCCCTTATATGTCAACTGTGTTGTTAATGCAGTACACGAAAGTCCTGGGGGTGATCCCAAAATCTACATGGTAAGCAGAAAATGAGTCCAGAGCAAACCATGTCAGACTATCTATTTATTATTAACGCAATGCTTGAGACAATATGTCATTGGCCTAACATGATGCAAAATTATAAGAGGTGATTGTTAAAATACTTACTGCTCTAAATGGTGGCAGAAAGAAAGCAAACCCAATGCAGCTTAGCCAATGGAAGGGGCGATTCTTCTTGGAACAACAAAAACAAATGCAAATCTTATGTTCTTACCGAATTTTTTTCAGAGGAGCATAGGCCACAGGGGGTTTGACATGCAGTATTGCCTTGTCAATGCCTGAAGAATTGGGGGCCATAAATAATACAGCTTAACGCTATTTAAGGCAAAAGAACAGCTTTGGGCTGCAGCCAAACAACAAAACATGGTTTTGCCCACCAGACTAGCTAGTGTAGGGGGTAGTACCAAATTCTGTAAAGGTTAACAAAGCCACTAAAACAAAGGGTGTATTGACCAATATCCTACACTGCTACAGGGTGGGTCACTGGGTTAATGTTGTGACATTCACAGTCTAAACCATCGTTTGCATTTATGCATTTTACCCTATTTCCCTTTTTATAATGAGCCACAGTTGCGGTTCACATATGCCACTCATTTTGAAGGAAAGAGACGTTTAGAAGTTCTACTGTCAGGTCGAGAATTATTGGCACCCTTGGTAAAAATTAAGATAACAGGCTGTATGTAATCAACAACACAGATAATAATCTCTATGTTATGTTCAAACATATGTGAAAACTATATGCAGTCGATTTAAAAGAGATAGATGGTAATTGACCCTCACATGGTCTGGTAGTGGCTGCAAAAAAATACACAGTTGAACATGCCACTTAGCTTGGTTTAGGCAATCATGAGAAAATTTAAAACATATGGAATGGTTGCAAAATTTCCAGGAAGACGGCGCAAGTTCACATTGTCCCCACAGACGGTGAGGAAGATGGTGAGGGAGGCAATAAAGAACCCAAGGATCACGCTTCAAGAATTGCAGAGCTTGGTTGCATTTTGGGGGTCACAATGTCTCACAAACAACCATAAGACGCCACCTCAAATAAACTGTTTGGAAGGGTAGCACAGAGAACGCCCTTACTGACCACAAGAAACAGAACCAAGAGCCTGGGGTTTGCAGAATTATTGAAATGGAAGAGAGTGCTATGGTCAGATGAGATGAAAATTGAACTTTCTGGCCATGTACACCATTTGCATGTTTGGCAACAAAAGAGAAAAAGTGCACCTCATACCTACTGTCAAATATGGAAGTGGGTTATTGATGTGTTTGGGATATTTTGCTGCCAGCAGTCCAGAGGCACTTGTTAAGATCAATGGAATAATGAAGTCAACCAAGTACCAGGAAATCTGAAAATCAGAAAATCTGGTTGTCCCTGAGACTTGGCCGTAGGTGAATTTTCCAGCAGGGCAATGACCCCAAACATACATCAAATTCCATACAGAAATGATTAAGTGAAAAGAAAATACATGTTCTGCAATAGCTATATCAGTCTCCAGACTTAAATCCCATTGAAAACATGTGGTCTGAACTGAAGAAGGCAGTCCATGAGTGCAAACCCAAAGATATTAACGATCTTGAAAAGTTCTGCATGGAGGAACATGGAGGAAAATTCCTCCATATGTGTTCTGTAACCTGTTATGACAAATTATAGGAAAAGACTCAAGGTTGTCATGTTTGCCAGGGGTGGTTGCAGAAAATATTAAACCAAGGGTGCCAATAATTGTGAAACCTTTTTGGGGAAATAAATTTGTTATTTTTAAAATCTGTTCTGACCTTTACATCACTCCTAGTGAATGTTTGCAAATTTCTGGGTGCATGGGCGAAGACTGGGTGTGCCTTAAATAGCCCCACAGAAACCAGCAAATGACACAATTATTTAAAACCATACATAATAAAAAGGATCTAAAGTCTCAAAAAATGTTTTTATCCTGATGAAGGCTATTGCCGACATGTATCAATTTGTGTACCCTGCCCATTAAAATAAAGGCATTTTGTTGTATTTTCTCTAGTTGATTGCCCTGTTTTGGGACCTCTTTTGCCATATAGAACTTCATTTCTTTTGCAGATCTTTTTTCTTTTCTATTTGTGACCCTTGAAATTCAAAAGCACCTTTTGGAGTTCTGGCTCATCCTTTGATGCTCTCCCATTGCACTTTTTTTTGTTTCATTTAAAACCACACTGCAAAAAACCTTTCAAGGTTCGCCACATTGAACACCACATGTATTTGAGTAACATAGTAATTATGCTCTCAGCCACCATGCAGGAATCAGCTCTGAATCCCAAGCAGACTGCTGTGAATTAAACTGTACTGGTATTACATTAAATACATGCTGATGTGAGTTTTATCAGACAAAAAATGTAATATTGAACCCAGGGAACCGAAGGTTTGCAGTGTCATAGTACCTTGGTTAAATTAATAATATTGTTTTTGCTCAAGAGTTGCTGCTTTTCCACCTCCTTGCTTTACAGTAATACATTATATACAGCATATATTTTTTAAATGAGGTGAGCTGTCAAAAAGACTCCTTGTAGCGATCTGGTATTTGCCTCTCGACAGACACAGCTTGATTGAATGGAACAAAATCCAACAGCAACCTGCCCAGGCTGGAGATTGACAGATCTGTGGAAGTCTGAGAAGGTCTCGCGAGGTTAGTGAAACTCCTTGTTCGATTTAAATGGAAGGTACACTGAGCAGAGGTAAATTTTCATGAAAAAGTCTGAAACCAACAGAGCCATTTAAGACCGGAGACAAAGTGCAATAGCATGCTGACAGATGGAAAAAGTACAGCTAATGCGGAAACACGTCAGACGTCCTGCTTTTAATTCTGGACAGACAGTTTGAAACCAATGTACCAGTAACCTGTTGCTTTCAACCAGAACGACAAGAAAATGGCATGTACAATTGCCAGCATTCATACCATACAGCAAGCTCACAGATAAAGCATACTTTCTTCAGTGGGGAAGTCCATGATGAGCCGGGCACAGCAAATATCAGTATGAGAGCCAAGGTTCTGACAGGACAGGTGAAATAATGGACTGTTGTGATGGAGCCGGGCAGCTCATTCCGCCACTGGAAGGCAAGAAATGAAAACAAATGGATCTCTGCAGCACGGCAGCGGTCAGGGCAAGCGTTCAGCCGGACTGATGAAGATAAGTAGAATGGAAGGGGAAGTGGGAGCTTGAGGCAGGCCGATAAAGTCCCTTACTGGTAGCAGTCAGCAAGATGCAGGCTCTTAATGTGCTTCTGGGGTGGAAATGGGTGGAAGTCTATGCTTAAAATGACCTAGAATGAAGGGTCCAAGAAAAGCGCAAAGGATTATGGGAGAATGAAATGGCAACGTCAGAAGCCTGGATGGATGGAGGAGACTGGGCGGGAGACTGAAAGAGTGGAGATCGGTATACGCAAATATTCATGCCGCATTGTTTGAACAAATATTGTATGCTTTCCTTTCCTCTCCTAACAGATCTCCCCCCAACAAGCACATGTATTTATCCATGCCCTTGGCAAAGGACATTACACTGTATATCCTTCATCTACTCCACAAATCTTCTCATTTACCGTAACACACATGTTCTCCTTGTTTATTTATATAGAGAGAAAAAATTAATTGCTGTACTGTCCATGCTTATATTACTGTATGCAAATTGACTGTATGGATTTTCCATGTATTGTCATAGAATAATGACATTTTTGCTATCTCCACACGGTTTTATGATATTGCTTTTTGATATTACCACAACAAAATAATCTGCAAAATAAACAACGGCGGTATGGAATTCAGGATCCCATGTTGTTATATGTCAATGAACAACGAATTACAGTGTCTGTGAGCTGGACCACAGGAGACATAAAAAGAGACACATGCACAGAGAAAGCTGGAAAAGGATTGACCAGAAGTACAGTGGATAAAAAAGGAAATTAGTGATATATGGAAAAGAGATGAATTAAACATTTAATAAGGGAGAGGCAGAAAGACACTGAGAGAGAGAGAGAGAGAGAGAGAGAGAGAGAGAGACATAGAGAGATGGTCAGGGAAGCTGAGTCTTTCCTGTGATTAATGCGCAAGAACTGGAAGCACAGATGCACAGAGACACAAAGACAGGGGCCTTTTAGACTGACTAGGCTTGTTCTAGACATATGGTTTAGCATGGGAGCCTTTTTTTGCAGACAAATGAAACAAACACCAGGCTAATTGTTCTCCCACCTGGTTATGTGACGACCTTTATTGTGTAAGCTGATGCCTCCCACTTTTTCACAGTTATTTCCAGCATCGTGTTTTCCTCTTTGATCTGTGACTCTAATCACCTCATATCCAGTGACTTGCCTTCAGGGAGCATTTCGGGAGCTCTCAGACCCCTTCTCATTGCGGGTTGAACCCGGTTCACTGGCCGCAGAAGGCTGCTACAATGTTGGCTGTCACCCAGTGTCTCTGTGGACCAGACCCTGTTGACTGTAACAGTTTGCAGATGCGTGATAAGCGACTCCAGGCTGCTTTCTGTGTCCCGGACTGGGACGCTCTGTTCTCACGGCGACAAAGCAAGTTGTGAGGCAGCCGGCGGGTGGGACAAGAGGGACTTATTTCGCCTCCGTGTGACTGTGTTGATCTCACACTTCCCTCCATTCCCGGAAGAAGAGTGTCATCGATTGTCACTCCTTCACACGCTGGCCTCTTTCCCCCCCGCAACTGGGGAACGCTCCTGTGACCCTCTAATCTCTGGGGGCTCTGGAGTCTGCACTGTCACTAGGGGGGAATTTATACCCTAAAATCATCCAATCCTAACCAGCCAGCTAAGGCCTTTCCTCAGCCCATCCTGCTTGGAGAAGTTCTCCCAGGTAAACCAGAGCAGTAATGGATTTGAACATCTAAGAATGTATTAGTCATAGTCCTCTACGCAATGATCTACCTAGCCCTCTACCTTTTTAACTTGAATGGATACACTTATGTTCTATTGTGCTGGAAGTTGCTCTGGATAAGCGCGTCTGCTAAATGCATGTCACCACAATTATGACAAACAAAAATTTGCTCCAATGTCTAATGTGTCCTCATTCAAGGGCATGAGGCCCCTAACCACGGGAGAACACTGCCACTCTTTTCTACCATAAGGAGGTGCAAAGGACGAATTGCCGTTGTTAAAGCGCCCATGTAATCGAGCTCTGTCTTTTCCAGATCTCTATGTAGTGGAAAGCTACTGATAATCAGCTTTATGCGAGTGCTCATGTGGCTCTTTTGACCTTGTACATGTGCTGTCAGGATTAGTCTGTCTCGCTAGCATGAATACATTTATTCAATCATTGAAAATTGGAGGCTCAAGGATTTTTTTCCATGTCTCATTCAACGACTGACAACTGCCATTGTCAGGATGAGTGCACAGCCAGCAGGAGCTTAAGTCTAAGATTACAAGCTGAAAAATGCTTTGTCATCGTTGGGCAGGGATTCGATCCATTTCAGCTCTAAAGCTTAGTTTCAGCTTTGAACTTAAAGTTGTTGTATGGATCGGGGGAAATAAGATTCAGACATTTCAGCAGAATCCAATCTCTTTTAGAAAGCTCCTCCTAGATCATCCATCCATTTATTTCATTTGATTTTATTATCTCCTTCCATTTCTTACTTTCCATCCTTTGGCAATCTTCTCCCTGTTCTCTCAGTCTGCCTGTTCTGCAGTCTCCTTCATGATAACCTGTTGATGCTGCACATGGGATCTAGAGACGGTTTGTAAAGGGTGAAACTGTAATGAGAATGACTGGGTACATGTGCACATTCACACACACACATACACAAACACACACACCCATACATAAGCATGTGCAAGCACAAAATCCATGCACACACTGCACACACAGACACACACATACACACACACACACACACACACACACACACTAGGTGAAAGTGGAAACATACGTAAGTCTACAGAAGTAGTAAGACAAATCATCATAGTGCAATCACGTCTCATGCCTTTGCTCACTCATAGCTGAAGAATCCTCCACAATGAGAGGGACATAACATAAAAAGGTTGTGCTTTCTACCTATATTTATAGAATGTAAATAATTCAGCACTTATATCCTGCAATATATCTGCCCTTGTTCTTGTCTTCTCTCCTTTAGTCTCCCATTGCTACAGACTCCAAAGGCTTCCACTCAGCTTCTCTCTCTCTCTCTCTCTCTTTCTCCCTCTCTCTCTCTCTCTTATTCTCTCTCTGTGTGTGCTAAAAGCAGCAGTATGAGATACATTTAATGAGATACATTTCAGTGAGTATTTCCTCAGTCTGGTTCTTTCTGGGTTTTTTTGGCTCTGGCTGTGGAGGGACTTATTTCACAGTGAGTTAACCCTCCCAGCATAGGTTCCGAATGCACAGGAACGGGAATTATTCCCCCCAAAAATGCTGAGTACTGCTCTCAACAAACTGAAACGAGTGCTGGCAGACAGTGAGCTTTCATTCGCCCCGTTTGCCATGTGACACCAGTGGGCACCCTGGCAAAGCCCCTTGTCAGCTATCCGCCTCCATCTGCCTGCCTGCTAATGATGGGAGAGTGAGACTTCATGAACCACACAATGTGTGGAGCCGTCATGCTATCAGTCGCTCACTAACCTGAAGAAATTTGTTGTGCTCTGATGTTGGAGAACGATTTCCTTTGATTGGTTCAAAGAAGTCAGTCGTTGACAGCAAATGATAACTCCACCAATTATGAGATCCGTGCAAATTCATACTCAGCAAATCTAAGTATGCACGTTACATATAAAAATGATTTATATTTAGGTATTAATAGATTCTCCTAAAAAATGATACATTTTTTAGGAGACATCCCTTCCCTGCCCTACTTTAAATCACCAGTGAGATTTATTTGAAACGGCTCTCTCCAAGAGAAGATATTCCACTTGAATTTCAAATCAGATGAAAACTACATAACTAACACACAACTTGCTTTAAAAAAGTGCAACCCAAATACCTGGCACTGGTATACAGAATACAGTATGCAGTGATGAAAGCAGTGGGCTGAGACAATTCATGTACCCTTTTTTTACAAATTGTTTTAGTGACACTGTCAATGATGTCTTTATTAAGACACAGAGGCATGGGGGTCTGGTCAACACGAGTCCGTTTCACTCCAAAGTAATCAGAATGGTGACAGGGTTCGTGGAACGAGTGACGGCAATCATCGCTCCGTTAACATTTAATTACGAGCAGCAGAGGACCTCGTTTAGGACCGACTGACGACGGCAGCAGGATCCCTGTTAATTACCGCGGATGCCTCCTCTTGCACTTTGAGGCAACGCTGAATGAAGTGTTAACCTGCATTACCATGGGGCAGGCTATAATTGTGTCTGGAGGTGTTTCGAGGTTTGCTGGGCACTGAGATCCGCAGTGGGTCCAAGGGACACAATTATTGCCTATTGTTGCCTCGTCAAAGGCTCAGGCCCTCTGAGCATCAGTGAAATGAGCTGACTTGACGGAACCGTGCGGGTCCCCACTGACTGCATCACAATGGTGTCAGCAGTGGGACTGAAGGAAGTAAGTGCTTTGCATGTCACCGCACATAAATTCCGTATGCCTCACGTCTGTCATCTGATTCGCAGGACTGACCCCTGCATTCAGCCAACATGTTTCCTTAACTCTGACTCACGATTAATAGAAGTTTCATTCTTGTCTTTATAACCACATTTCAGTTCAGTGATTAATGTGTGTTGGTGAATGGCAACACTTGGAATTATTTGTAAATCAAAGTCCAGGACAAATATTGTTTGAGTAATATTGCATTCCATTTGCAGAGGCTTCTCTTCACACAAAGCAACGGTATTTCAACGGTATGACATTCGCTTATTGTACGCTCATTGTATGCACTGTTGTGAAACAAATGCTGTATCCAGCTCAGTTGCCCATTACCTTTAAAGACAGGTGTGACCTTTGCATAGCTAAACATAGTGAAGGAGACCTGGATGCGTGTTATACATGCACATATATAATGGGAAATACATTCGGTTTCAGACTTGCACTAAATGGGAAAGTGGTGTAGTAAATTATTGAATATTGCTTTAAGTGACAGTTGTGAAAATGTGAAAAACCCACATCCATCGAACCAATGATTGAGCAGGGCAACATAGTGGCGATATGAGAATGCACTGCTAAGCAAGACCTCCAGTTAAGTACATAGAAAAGCTGCAAATAAGCAGAACCTTATATTGCCGTCAATGTGTTATCCAGTTCAAGAAGTGAGCAATGTAGGAGTGCTGCATTTCCCAAAGAAATGATGTGGAGAAAGATGGAGATAAAGCCAGGAGAGCTATATCTGTACATATGAGAGGTTGTAGCAAACTTTTAGAGCGTTACAGTGAGGCATATCTCATATTTGTGGAGTGTGAAATGATTGTGGTGGAGGCCGACATAAGGGGATTTTAAAGTGGTGTGTCCATGACATCTTTGAATAGAAACCTTGTGCAATGTGCCTTCTATCAACAGCCCTTTAGGGAATAATCACACATCCAAATATTTTACATTACATACATGAATATAAGTCTAAACTTAAGTCTACATATTTTCAGATGCATTTGCTATTATTTTTGTTGTCTGTGTCATCGCGAACATCATGAACATTAAACATTTTTACTTTCTTCCTTTGTTCCATTGAAGGTGTTTGTCACCTGATGCCTGTGATCAAGCACTGGCTAACACATTTCAGTCTCTTTTGGAAGAAGAACATTATAATGAACTGTTTCATTTCATGGCCATGGATGGTGAAACATAGATACAGTCCCATCCAATCCAACTCCCTTACATTTACGTAGCATTAAAATTATAACGTGAAGAGTGATGGGAGATCATATGCATAGCTACATACGTAAAGGGTTAGGAAAAGGGAAAACATGATAAGCACAATGCCAGTAGGATGGAGAAACAAAAAATATACAAATTCATGTGCAATTTAAATTTCCTCAACTATGCTTATATCCTCTTAGGGAGGCTTAGTAAAGCCATCCGCTGTGGAAGATTTGAGGATAAATCATTCCCCAGATATTTAATAACAGGAGTCCGCATTTGCAAAAACTCATATGGTCTTCCTTTCAAAACAAAAGGAAATCTCTCAGGGGAAACAATCCAAGGCATTTATTAGCCATGAGGTTATACTGGTTGCAGAGTCATCTAACAGATAACAGGAACTGTGGTCTACACACTACTGTAATGCTCCCAAGTGACTTTATTTGCGTGTACAAATAAAACGGACACTGTTTTGATCCCTGGGGTTTGCTTACAGAGAGCCCTTGGGATGAAATCATTGTCTGTGGTATTTGTAAGTGCAAAAAAGCCACTTGGGAGCATTACAGCAGTGTGTGGACTCTATTTATTATTACCAGTTTATGAATTAGTCCTGCAGCTACCCTATGTTTAGTAATGAGCATATGCTTAATTATTATTTTGATTTGTCTAATCACACCTACAATATGGATAAGCAGGCTAAGAGCATAAGAGTTCCTGAATATACAGTATGTGAAATTTTCCTGTGTTTCCACAGAGAGGATCCAAGGTGAGAGTCAGAGCCAAAATACTTTTGACTCACAGAAAACCCAAACAGTCTGATTATTTCAAATGTGATCTCAGGCTATCTCTCTGAGAAGCACAGAACTGTACTTAAAAAGCAACTAATCAGGCAGAGGATCAAAGCAAGTCACTGCAAGTCATTCAAAGGCCATTTTTTTTAAGAGCATCATGTTCTCAGAAGCCTACAAGGAGAAAGGGAACACCACACACACCTTGACCAATGACAGCTCTCTGCAGAATTGGAAATGCAAAAAAACCCTACCAATTAAACCTCCTGTATAAACTCAACTCATTGATGCGGAGTGCTGGCAAAACTTTCCAATATGGTTTTAAATATGAGTGAACAGAGAAGGACAGCTGACATCCTGTTGTATCAGAAAAAAATCAAGGTCACAGGTAACAGAAACAAATAAACTCAAAGTGTTAGTAATCTAAACGTTATTAAGCTTATCTTGCATTAATCTTAACTTGTTTAAGAAAATATGTTTGACTACATCATGTTGTGGATGATAAATTAAAAATGACATTTTTTCAGACAGTTGAAAGATACTGATTACATAGTGAAAGTTACCAGATAAGAGTTTTTCAATCTCCTCTCATATTTCATAAGGAATTCAAAGAATCCTAGCCTACCTGCCAAGGCTCCAAAAAAACCAGACTGGGATTTTTTTTTTTTATTTATCTTCAGACGGTGAGGCCAAAGGCAGGTAGCACAAGAAAAAGAGGGAAATTCTTCATCTTGAAACTGACATTCTTTTTGAAATAATTGGCAACAGCCACTGCTTGAACAAAAGGCAACACTCTTATCAGCTGCTGACCTAGTGAGCATCAAGAGACCCATGGAGTCTGTTTATCATGAGGTTTCATCCTCCAGGAGCGTTATGTCTCATCATTGTCATGTCATGGGTAACTGGTGAAACTACAGAAACAGAAATGACAGAAACAACATTGACTGAAACAAAACTAGGGCTTTCAGTGTTCAATTACTTGAAACCGAAAGTGGAAAAACTGAAGCAGGAATTGTCCAATCGGGGATGTTTAAATCAGAAATGACTAAAGCAGGAATTATTGAAAGATACTGAATTATCCTGCTCACCTGACACTTAGTGATGACCTCCAGCTCACCTCAAGCCAGTCATCAAGGTGAGAAGAGAGCCATTTTGCCCGCTTAGTCATGATAAGGGGCCAATTCAATCTACATGCTTTTTGGAATTAAGACTTAATTGCAATTCAAATGATTAGTTAAGGTTTCCCTCTGGAATAAAGTCATCACCTCCAATAACTGTGAAAGCACTCAGACCCTGAACATTCAGGCTAGCTGAAGCTGTTATTATTTTATTCCTGTATGAACAGCTCATTGAGTAAAGCCATGTTTGGTACCAATTTTCTCAGTACTCAAATCTTGAGTCATAAATACCTATTCTGACAAGATGTGGATCAATTCAGTGCATCAAGTGTCCAAATAAGTACAAAGACTGTATTACACTGATGATATCATGGTCTGTAAGAAAATTCCCCCCATCCCACATTCAAATCATTGTTGAGAGGAAATATGTTAAATGCAGCTGTCAATTATGTAAATACATAGAAAAATTAAAATGTCCAAGTACATCTTATGTTAACCAGCTAACTATATAATCATGTGTACGAGTTCCAAATAAAAAGGTGAAATTCATGTAATATATGCAAAAAGGGAAATAAAAAGCGTAGACCTGGAATATTAGACATGGAAATCTGCAAAATTAGAAATTATAGCATCGTAAGTTACACCTGTCTGGAAAATTATATAATTATATCCATACACAGAGTATAACCCATTTTCTGACAAACTCTCGGTTTATGTGGAAAAAAAAAAACACTTAAATACACATGCAAAACAAATCAGGATCTTACGCTTGAATGATCTACTTGGATAACTGTTCCAGCTAACGGCAAGAAGTTAATCACTCTGGGTATCTAGAGATGGCATTTTCAGCGTGGCTGTTTCCAACAAATGACATTTTGTGTGGAGTTATTTTCACATGTATCATACCTTTATGGCCATTCTGATGTATTCTGCCACAGTATATACTTATGTATTATTCAAACAGAGTGCAAATCTGACTAAGCCTCCCAGATGTACTAATGAAGCTGTTGCCTTAAGGAAGATCCTCCACATAAAAATGCAGACCGTGCAATGCAATTTCCCCCAGTGAATTTCTGACAGGGTTATTATATGAACTGAATCCTCTTACATTGGCAATAGTCTAAAGACAATAACTGGAAAATATGTTTGAACATGTATTGTCCACCACTGGAAAGAAAAAAAAATAATATGGGAAGTGTGCATTCTATCTGCATGCTATCTCACTGTCAAAATCATTGTTTCTATCTGCTTAATAATATATGATTATGAAAATACATCCCTGATATTGTCTCAGACAGAAGGGTGAACGACACGATTCTGCAGGACTTTATTTTTTCTTTCATAGTGTTCTGTAAGGATCAATAAGGAGCAATAAGGAGCGATAATTGAATTACCAAAACTATATGTTTATAATAAAATGTATCACATATATTTGTTGTTATGTTTGTTCAATTTTAAAATATTCAGATAAAGTAGAATCTAACATTCCTGAGGAAATTTGAGCTATCCACACTGGACAAAATTGGTGAAAAATATCAAGACGAAGAAGAAGAGCAGGAACTAGTTAAGGGAGAGTAATAAGCAACATGGTCCAAGTTTGGCTGTTTATTGTGTAGCTCTGTGAAGATGTATCTGAATTCTTTGTGTTCCAATGTGGTTACATGGTACAGAAGTAAATATCTGTAAGATGCTAGGCAGCACAATCATTGTATTTATTTCTGCAGTCCAGCCTGAAAATTGCTCAGTGCTGTATAGATACAGTATGGGGTTTACTCTGAACCTATAACACCGTCCAACCTAATGGGTTTTCATGGCCAGTTATTTCAAATATCTAATTATCTTGAAAAATGCAACCAATAACAGGTATTTACTTGCTCCAGGTTGTCTTGTTGTAGTCTGATATCCACGTTTTTAGTGCCTAATTGTGGCTATGTGTTATTTATTTTTAATACACCACCATTGTGTCCTTTTACGTGTCACTTTAATGACATCCAAATCAGACAACAGGGCATTCTGATCAGTGTTTTTGTGGCAAATGTCAAACTGGCCAAAAAGACGTTCACTCGTCACTAAACCTTGGTGTCTGTATTTCCTCATGTTGGGCATAGCTTTTATGCATTTCCTGTTGTTGTGCCATTGGTCCTTTAATAGCTTAGGTTTTGTGAAGTCAAAGCTATTGTAGTTAATTTAAATGGCACATTACCTATATTGAAATGGTTTCTGTTTTAAGTTTTGAATTGTGCTGCATGGCTAATAAACAGCTGTTGGGACCAAGGATTTCTGATAAATGATTTACCACTCTCCTCTTTCAGCAGGTGCACATTTTCATTTTTCATTTTTTGAGTCCCTGGTAAATTGAGTTCAGGCTATGCGCTGGCTCAATACAAATCTGTCCGAATGAAGGCATCAAAACAAAAATAAACAGATATCATAGGCATAAAACGAGTACAGAAAGTACAGACGCACACACAGTCACACATAAATCTTACTCTGTGCTGCTTCTTGAACCCAAATACCATTGCGAATTGAGCTGATATACACACATTAGCACTCTATTACAGTGCTGGCCTACAGGGTAATTGTAAAAGGCATGGTAGGATTTTGATGTGCTTGTATGAGGTCGTAATATGTAACCAGGACTGTTCTCCCTATGATCAGCAAATTTACTTACAATTAGTTTTGGACATATCTGATGGTATGTTGAAATTAAATTTAAAGTTTTCAAGAAAGGCAATTAGTGTTTGAAAATCAATCCCATGGAGAGCTGGACATATGGTGCCAAGCATGCACCAGCTAAAGTATAAGTCTAAGTTTTAGTATAAGTATAAGTATAAGTTTAAGTTTTATTTTTTTTATTTAACAGAGATTATAAATGGTAGGTGTCTTGAACCAAACATATTCTGAGGTGTTTATGTTCTCACAGAATAATGAACAGGCTGCCTCTGAAAGTGTTCATGAGGACATTTTTGACCCATTCTCATAGCAATTACCAGAATCTAAAACCACCAAAGAGCCACAAGCATCAGAATCGTTCTTAGTAATATATTACTAAACAGTATGTGTAGGAAAAGTCTGGGTTCACCTCAAAAAAGCAGAGAAAACAGGGTTTAATTCTCCTCCAGCTTGATGACTGACAGGAAGTAGCATTCAAACATAGTACAGAGTGCAGTGGTGAAAATAACAGGAAGCAAAGCCATAAAGTACACTTGACAGGGTCATTTCATAAATATTTTCAATAGCTTCAATTTTATTTCATACAATACATTTTACAATGAAATATATACCAGGTACTGCAGTAAATGTACCAGGAACAGTGGGCAGAGAAAGGAAACTCAGTTTAGACCTTCTTCTTAATCAATACTTAAAACATGTCATCTTGTCTAGTTCTACTTGGAGGCCACTCATTTTTCTATTGCCAACAGGCACAATATTTACAATAAATTACAATTTATGTTGTTGTTTTCAGTATATTTTTCATTATTGCACAATTTTCTAGTTTGGTTTTACAGAACGTAACCAGGAAATTTAAGCAACCAATCAATGCCTACAATATTTTACAATGGAACAAAAATAGTGCGTTATGTATACATGTGAAAATGTTTTATATTCTCTTTAAATATAAATATCTTTACATCAGTTTTTTTACAGAATTTGTCAAACCTAATATAAACATTAAAAAGATTTTTCAAGAAAAAAAATCTGAACGGTTGAGTGTAGAAATCAAAGCTTAAGTACTGGGAGACATTAAGCCTAAACACTATTGTTCAGTATTGTGCCGTATTCTTCTGTTTGAATACCAAATTTAAGAAAGCTTTTTTTTTTTTTTTTTGCAAATATGACACAGTATTTTTTTCAATGTGTGGCAGGCTAAGGTTGTGATGATGACTAGGATTTGGACAACTAACTTTTTACACTTGCTTAAAATTGTTACTGAGGCAAAGATGAAGTGTCATTAGATTGAATAAATATGAACAGGATATGTTCACCGTAGACCGTGTATGACTCTCAAAGCAGATTGCTGAAAGTGCGCTTTTCCAACGGCACACCATGTATGCTTAAGGAATTGCTTTTCATGGATGTCCACCATGCTAAAGCTGTTTCCTAAACAAGACTACCTACAGCAGAGGGAGATGATAACACAAATGTCTTTATGAAGAAGATTTACTAATTTGTGATTATTTGAAAGAATTAACATTTGTGAGAGGGAATATGGCAAACACGCATGCAAACAAAATATGGGTATGACTAATCATGTTTGAGAACACAAATTTCAGAGCACCTATTATTTGCCCTTTTTATACTGAGAAGGGGTATGTTGTGATCACTGAATATGTTTACTGTATGTGACAGGCTTGTGGATTGGTTATGTTAAGTATAAATTAGACTGGTGGTCCATTTTTAAAAACACTTACTATTGTGGAGAAGAATGTTTTACTCACGCAATTAATTCCTGTGTACAACAGACGGTAAAGTATTACATTATCTTCCTGTGTACTGTTGTTGCATCTGAAATAGCTTTGAGCAGCTTGACTGGGTTACATAAACTATGAGGGCTGAGCTGATGTTTTCCCTCCCACTATGCTGTGCCTCCTCATTTGTTCTCTCCATTGTGATGCAACATCAATATTTATCCAATCGTTTACATCCCATCAACCTCTTTTTTTTTCAGTAAACACATTTGGATGAGACCAACAGACCGTAGAGTGAGCTGATGAGTGGAGACCAATTTCACACGTGCTTTCTCATTCACATCCCATTTAAAGCGCTGTTTTAAAAATATCCTCAATCCTTAATATCCCAGTGAACCATTCAGTTTTTAAATGAGTATTTTTTTGTGCAAAATAAAATGTTGATTTCTTTGTGGGTAGAAAGCGTCTGGCTCTTTGTCTCTTTCGCTCACAGTTACGTCTACTTCCCATAAATCACACACATGCATCTATCTGACAATTATACTTGTAGTTTCTCCCCTATCCCTACATTTAATTCACTGAACACTGGGTATATGAGACACTGTATTAAAATAATTGTCAGCAGATATAGCCATTTGTTTTTAACCCTTTACCAAGGCAACAGGTAATAAAGTAACATATGTGCCCTTGGAGAGCGTCTTGGTCAACAAGTACTGAGCTGCACCCATGAAAGGCTTCCACCCTGCAACCTAGCCCTCTTCAACCCAACAAATTTATACCACCCTTATTTAAATCAACAGATGTTGCTCCCTCTAATTAAAAGAGTAGAAGTGTGTCCTTGAGACATTGATGGCAGATGCATGGGTGCTCCAGCCAATCCGGAAGAAACAAGGACTCGTACAAACACATGGCAAGGACAGAAAATCTACAAAGTCGTCCTGCATAAAAAAAAAGAAAAAAAAAAGAACTAAGAATCATAGAATAAATATTTAGGATGATGGTCATTTTTCCTGCTCTTGTTGCAATCTTCATTTTAAATGCATGCCTTTACATGTTGACTACATCTAGGAGGTACATTTGTCCCCTCCACATTCTTGGCTGAGCTGCACACTCAATAGGATACTCACACCACGGTCTTAAACCCTCTCTGTGCTTTTCTTTCCTGAGCGTGAACACTTTGCAAATGCACACAGTGCTTTGCCGCGGTCCCTGTGAGTAACAGAAGCAGGTGGTGAGACATTACAGTCATTTTTCATCCGAGGTCTGTTTTCTCCCGCTAAGTGTCCATAATGGGTCTGTTACATTACATTTAACAGAACACATTACAGCGGAAGCGCGAGGCATCTTAATAGGAAATGACAGATCCGGAATGGGATTCAGATATAAAAATGAAAACATTTGCCCAACAGTTATCAGCCGAGTGTCGAGGGAATGGAGAAGAAGCCTTTCAAACCATTAGGTATGATTGTAAAAATCAGTGTTACAATGTGCTTACAGGGCCAGACTCAAAGGAGAGGCCCATCTGTGGTCATAAAGAGTTTAATGAAATCCAGCACGCGTTTCCGATGTTAAACGAAAGGCCAAATGGCGATTAATTAATGATGCTTTGTAGGGAATTTGTGTAGAATGGTAGTATTATTCACTTAAGAATTGACAAAAACACTATCCTCGGTTAACTCATCCCTATAAGACATTCACTTCTTTAGTACAATAAATTTGAGATGGTGCAGGCCTCTTTACCTGAAGCAGGCCCGGCACCAGGAGAAAATACAGTGGTGGAATTGCAATCCATGGGGGGGTACAAAAAATCATAAGTAATATGTAGACATTGGGACAACTGGGGTGCACTGAGGTCCATCTGGGGGGTCCAATACACCCCTACGCACCCCCATAGCACTGACCTGAGGGGGGCTTGGAGCTCAGCATCTATATTAAAGGAATTAGTATAGTCATAATGTTTGTATTGTTTGTAAGATGGCAAGAGGCCATTGGTTGATATGCATCCCTGTTTAGTACAATTAGTAGTCACAATGGACGTGCAAGTTTGTTAAGCCTGGAAAAAAAGAAGGTCAGACAAGCATAGCCTATTTTCTTGACGTAATTTTCCCACCTTGTAATTATGGCTAGTAATGTTCACAGTGAGGCAATTTTAATTCAAGGCCCCCTCCCTCCCCCATCCCCATTCCCACGCACAAACATTCTGATAAATAGATGCCTGTGATCTGACGTGATGTGGATCCAAGCGTGACCACTACACCGCTGCACAACGATTCCTCTTTTGAATCGAACCCTCTGCACTAAATCTGATAATTGAATTACAGAGATGGGATTTTCATTAAGGCAATGTACCCTGCGATCTAACTGGCTGGTTATATACGAGACGCAGTTCAAAAACTGCGGCACTGTGTCCTTTGTTATTTCGGCCGCGGCTTCTCCTTATTTTCACCCCCTATCGCCCACATGCATGCATGCAATTACGCGGAGCAACGGCACGGCGACCTCTCAGCGTGCGCGGAGAATGCCGCTTCACTTCATTACCTCGCCATAATGGCCGTGCCGCTTTGTCATGCTTCCCACCGCTGAGCGGACAAATAAACCAGCTAGCATTAGCAACCGGCGCATGCAGCGCATTACGGTCTCTGGAAAAGATACACGTGTGACTGTGTGTGTGTGTGTGACTGTGTGTGTGTGTGTGTATGTGTGTGTGTGTGTGTGACTGTGTGTGTGTGTGTGTGTGTGTGTGTGTGCGCGCGCGTGTCTGTGTGTGTGTGTGTCTGTGTGTGTGTGAGTGAGTGAGGCAGCGAACTCCAGCTACAAAGAGGCCCGAAGGTATCATATTCATCACAAAACTATCTCCGCTACAAGCACTGCTACCATACTTTGAGAGTGTGCTTGATCAGCTCCTAGTGTGTTTATTGGTAGAGCTAAAAGCCAGTGTTTTGTGACATAGAGCCTATATGCTTGTCTGGGGGAGGAAGGAGTGCGAGACCAAATCAATACAGGTGGCAGGGGAACGAAATGAATGCTTGGGCTGGGGGACTACTGAAATATTTAAGACTGGTGGTTTGACATGTATGCGATGAATGTCAGAATGTCAGGGGGAATGTCGCTCAGTTAGAGCAAGCACGTATCACTGCTGTGTATTATATTGGTGAGAGCAACTAAATGTGTGAGAATAGGAAGCGAATCACTCCCCCGGTGCTTCCACTGTGTTTCATCAGCCAGTAGTATATTGGTAGCGAGCAGAGAGTCTTGTAACCAAAAGGTTGCTGGTTTGATTCCAGGTGGCACAATGCACTTGGTACTCTTAACTAAGGTATTCAATCAAAATTGCTTCAGTAAATATCCAGCTGTCTAAATTAATGTCATGTAAATTGGTATGGAAAAGTAAGCTAATAAGTTCATAAATAATGTAAGTAAATAAGTAGTTCTAGCGGTCCTAGGTTGCACAGTTGGCAAGGTCCTTGCTTTGACTACAGGCCAGGCCCTACAGCCTGGGTTTAAAACTAGGCATGTCATTTGTTGAGAATGACTGAGATCCCAGGCCAACAAATTGGCTTCATTCTGCTGGGGGGGGGGGTAAATAGGTCCGGCAGGGTGCGCTCTTCTCACCATGCATATAACTTGTCAGGTACCTGCGAGTTGCACAGATGTTGTTTAGTGGAGTAGGGCCTAACCTCCAATGAATGCCCACTCCACTTCAGTCTGCTGTGTGCCTTGCGGTGTGAAAAGCAACTACTGGCCGCCTGTGAGTGTGTCGGAGAATTACAGTCTTCTTGACTCACCTCTCCTGTTTGTCATTAAGGTTGGCATGGTGAGACAACAACTGGCAAGTCCAAAGTAGGGTTGCATAAAGAGGAAAAAAGCATTCAAAAATGCAGGCAATTTTTTTTCTTGAAAGTCATGTTTCAATGATCAACAAAATGTATAAAAATTGATTTGCATTCATTTGCTTTTATTCTTGAGGTTAAAGATGGATGTAGGTGCTTTGCAGAGCCAGTGTCTGTGAGTAACCATATTACCTGTGCTGTTTTAAATAAATCTAAACGCAGGTATTGAAAGAGCAGCCATGCCAAACAGGTGTACATGCTGAACAGGTGCACATCAGGTTCAGCACACGAATGAATGAACCACGCAAAACGAGTAGCAGCTAGCCTGTGCTTTGAAATGCATTTCATTGATTGATAATTGTTTACAAAGAGCAAAATTTTTGTAACTTTATCCAAAAAATGTCAGGACTGTAAAGAAATGAAAGAAAGGTTCTTCTTGTGTTCTGCTTTGCACTGTTGATACTTCTTTTTGATCCTGTGAGTGAAAAAAAAAAAGCAGACACCATTGCCAAGATTTCCCCTCCAGTTCTTGTAATGCTAGAGTCTCCTCCTCAATCCTGGCATTTTACTACAGCCAGCAATGCCCACCAGTCAATGGATTCTGGTTTCAATGGAGAGCACTGTTTTGTTAATTCCTACTGTGTTCATTTCCATAAACTGCTAAGCCAGGGGTATGAGTCTCAGATGGGCTCAATGGGCGTGACCTTTAACTGGATCAAAATCTTTTGGCCCGTTTTCCCGCAGTCTAATTTTCGTGTGTGGTAAACAAACAGGAAAAAAAAAAATAAAGCTTCAACAATTTTTCCGAAGTGAGGGCATCGCTAGGCTTAAAAACTCAGATGTATCCTTCTGCAAATAAGCAGAAGAATAATGCCCTGTTCCCTGTGAGGACCAACACTACACAGGTACCTGTTATTAAAACAGTATAAAATGGCCACCCTCTTATATGCCACTTTTTCATATTGAACTCCATTTTCTTTGCAAAGGCTGAACGCCTGAGGGCCTGAAGTATAGGACCCAATAAGGTGCAACAATGAGTAAGAGACACCAGACAATTTACCTGCTCTCATCTAGAACTAAAGCATGTGTCTGTGATCCTGCCATTTCTTACTTGAACTCTTAAAACACAGCCACTGTTGCTGTGCTACCTGGGAGCTTACATGGACAGCAGAGATGCAAGATGTTTCATTAAAGCATAATTGCCAATGAGAGGTCAATGCTATTTCATGTTTCGTGTTTCTGGACCTGTTGACATGTTGCAATATTGCCTAGGCAGAGGTACAGGTGATGAAGAGAGTACCTGTCTAAGCTCTTCACTCATGGTACTGCTAATGGATCAGTCAAAGCATTTCAGGTCACAGCTGATTAAAGCTATATTACATTATTTAGCAGATGCTCTTACCCAGACTGACTTGCATAGGTTACAGTTCTTTACAGTGTTATCCCTTTATACAGCTGGATATTTACTGAGGCAATTGTGGGTTAAGTACCTTGCCCAAGGGTACAGCAGCAGTGTCCCAACAGGGATTGAACCAGCAACCTTTTAGTTACAAGTCCTGCTCCTTAACCACTGTGCTACACTGCCGCCCCCATATGAGGGGGCATACCTAAGCTCCACCGCTAACCCTGTCTCCAATGCTTAGCAAGGCTGTTCATGTCATCCTTTACCACCATTAATGTTTTGAACTGTGTTTCTTTTGAGTAGAAGTCTGGTCTCCTCAAAAAAGGCAGAATCAGCCAGAGCAATTTTAGACAAAATGACCACTAAGGCTATAAGCATGCACAGATTACAAACATGCAGTCCTGTATTGCTGTCTGCAATTTTCTCCAAAACTGTCACCTAACCCGCCCGCGCACCCCACCCCTGATGCATCCAAATGAGACCATGCCTGCAACCTGCCTTGTTAACAGCAGTCACCCAAAGCATTGAATCTATAACAACATCATCTGTCAACTAATCAAAGTAAACAGCAGTGAGAACTGATCTGTGAATCTGCTGATCTGCAGTACTTAGACCCTTATCAAAAATAACTTTCAAACACTGGGATGCAGACAACTAATGAGACTGTTGAGAATAAACTCAGACCTAAGTCGGGCTGAATTGTGAACTTGGGCCATTAAAAAATGAACAAAACAAAACAAAACAAAAAACCTTTAAGAGACTGCTTTGTGTTAGGAAACAAAGTCCCCAAATATCTGCAGTCCTCCACATTTGGACAGTAAAGATTATTTCTGTTCAAAGAAGCTACTCTGAACTCACTGATAGACAGTCAACTTTATATTTCAATTCATGCACCCTAATTGTAATTGCTATTTTATTTCATTTTACTATGACATGACCTTTCATTCTTTTATCGGGATTTCTTTCTATTATCTATTTTTCACATTTAATTTTACACTCTGTAGTCATTTCTGCTAGATTGAAATTTGAAATTAAAATGCAGCTCCTCCATTTCCTTTTCATTCCTGTGGTTTTGCTGATGTCACGGTTACTTTGAATGTCTACTACCATCTTTTCATTGTGTCACTCTGTCTAACAAAGTCTGTGGCATTCTAATGTCTGCTCTGTTACTTTGTTCTGTGTGTCCCATGTGTTATCTTGCATCAGCACTTAGCCATAGCAATCCTCCCTTTGTGTTGCAATCTGCAAAGCACTCTGTGACGTTTTTATGGTGAACGGATATGTACTAAATTCATTTGATAGATTGCCTGAACAATGCATCTACATTATTCATGCGGGAAAATGCATGATTTATGAAAGGTTATGGGCCTCTTACTACTCCGAAAGCCCATTTGGCTTGTCAATCAGAACTTACTTCTTGCAAGCCAAGTACATGCACTGACCCCTGGGTTTAATCAACAACTGTCAGGATTTTTTTTCTTTGCAAATCTCACATAGTTTTGATGAGCTCTACAAGAATACTTGCATTTACTCATGAGCCAATGTTGGTTCAATCCAGGGGTAAGCGTCCAGGGGTGAGCAGTGACATTGGTCTCCAACACCACTTTCAGTTACTGCTCGGTTACTGTGTATTCAGAAGGATATCACACCAGACTCTGTGCATTTCTACTGCTACAACAATCTACTTCCCAAAGCCTCTGGCATAACTGCATTCTGACCAGTTACACAGCTGATTTTTTTTTGTTAATTTCAATTTTTCAATTTATTCAGCGATGAGAGAGTTAAAAATAAATAAATAAATGACACGCACATCCCACATCACAGACTGCAGAGACCAGACGTGCCTTAATATGCTGTGCCACTGCACCTGCCAACAGCAGGCAACAAATAACCAGCACGTCACAACTATGGATGCAGGGGTACTCATCTGCCAGGTTGGAACGGGCTGGTATTGAGGTCATGATTTTATTTTACTTTTTCCAATTTTAAATTAATTGGCTGTCCCCCCACCCACCCACACATTTTTTGTTGCTTTTCATGTCTTTTTTTTTTACATTTTGAAATCAATAGAATTGCATCAGTAATAAGAGCCAAACTTCAGGCAGCACTGACTTCTGACAGAAACAAGTCTACATATGCAGCCTTGATCAAACTTGTTTAAGCAGAGCCCCAGGTGCTGAGCGCAGACTTTTATAGCTGATTCACAGGTGTGATTAGTTACCTGACCAACTGTCACGCTTCAGAGGGGAACGACTCCAAACCAGATATATCTTTCCCGTTAACACTTTACAATCATTTCTCCAAATACAATTTCCCCATCTTGTTCAGCTCCAGTCAGATGCTAACTGTGATCATTCCTATGGATTCAGACCTGCAAGAAAAGGGCATGTAATTTCATGCCTTGCTTGACCTCCTTTAATTCTCCTGACCTCTTGGCTATCAAATATTTCTTCACGTGGTATGGTATAGAGCAATACTTAAAGCGGTATGGCCCAATTTAGAGAAATGTCGTGTACAATGACTCAGGCAGATCTGGAACAGCACCATAACCACCGTGAAATTCTAAAGCGATTTAGGATCAGACTGATCCATATAGGGGCAGGACTTCAGCTGGCATTCCATCAAACCTCTAAACTCCAAGTGCTGTTTCCACTGTGAAACATGACTCAAACAGTAGCCCTGTTTATAAATCATATGTTTTCCTCCTTCAGTGAAGGGCCGCGGGGCGGGGGGGGTGGGGGGGGGGTGCTTGTTGGGGGGGTCGAGTGTGGGTTTAGTGTGCATCAGATGTAGTAAGATGTGGAAGAGAGTGATGTCTTGTAGGGACCCATATGGAAATGAAATTTGCTTAAATATACTGAGAAATATTTTGTACAGTCCAAGAATATATTGCACATACGTTTAATACTAATGCAAATATTAATGCAAAGTGGAAATATATTGCAGTATACAAAGATGGCAGTCATTTAAATATTATAAATATATTAATGGAGCAAAAAAGTTTATGCTTTAAAACATTCTCGTTATTTTTGTGCATGGATCAAGTTATAAATGGAGAAACTGTGCACCGTGCTCACTGTCTGTGTGTATCAGAAGGAATATCAACATCTTTTTCTCCACTAATAATAACAATAACCTCTTTTGGATGATCCATGGAAGCCATTTTAAGCCAGAATGCTGACCACACATCAACTACGGCATAGAGGGAGGGAATTATTCAGCCAATTAAACCGAGAAATTATTAGATGACCAGATTGAAAGAGCCATACTGGGAATTTGGCCAGGACACCAGGCAGCTCCCCTACTCTTTGCAATAAGCACCATGACATCTCTAATGACCACAGTGAGTCAGGACGTCTGTTTAACGTCTTATCTGAAAGTCTCCAGCACACACAAGCTGAGCTCATGTTTTGTTTTTTCCATCTCGTTACTCTGCTTGACTGAAGTCAGTGCGACTGTCGATTTTCAACTAATTATTTCAGTGAAGAGCTGTTCTGTGCAAACCCATGTGTAGATTTAACGGTTTACACCTATATCTCTTTACCTTTTTGACCAAGATTTCATAAACCGAGGAGTAAAGTTGTTTTAACAATATCAGTGAAAATACATGGAGCTCAGTGAAGGGAAGAGAGAGCTTTGACTGATGAGGGTGTTACAAGACTGTTGAGTAAAGGCAGCATTGATGCTAAAAACAGAACAGTGAACATTTAATCAACACAGAGCTCTAAAAGTCAGTCTGTCTCTCACCCTTTTTTAATGTACACCACTGCTAACAAAAAATAGCAAACATGCAGTTCAATATAGTCATTTGCAGGTATAACATTACTCCCATTATTAACCCTAGAGTTGTCAGTTGACACTGTACGATATGCATGTTCACTTGGATCTTTCTCCATTCGGTGGTACTTGGTCATTTTCTGTTGTGACTTAATTTACTGTGTCATGATACCATAATACTTATCAGAGGAATGGAATGCTATTGTTGTGCAATAAAGCATACAAAACTGTACTAGCATCATTGGGTAAAAACTGTAATGTGTAAATACAATTCCTGTTTTGAACCATGCTACATGTAATTGGTTTAATTAATGTCATAAAATATGAGCCTGAGTTAAAATAAAACTAAAATAAAAAACAGTGGAAAACTAATGACAGGAGGGCAGTACCATGCAAATTTTTTTAAGTTCACAATATGATTAGTGCAACTATTTGCAGTCTGCAAGAGAAAAGGACTATCAGGGGAAACAGGTAGGATTCCTGAATGAAATTCGGCATATACAC
Organism: Megalops cyprinoides; assembly: GCF_013368585.1. NCBI lineage: Eukaryota > Metazoa > Chordata > Actinopteri > Elopiformes > Megalopidae > Megalops > Megalops cyprinoides. Next base: position 13,080,160 of record NC_050583.1, on the reverse strand, counting down.
AAACATTTTTGCAGGTACAGGAATTACATCTCATACCAAAAATCCACACATGTCCACAGTTTCAAAATGTTCAGAATATGGTGACATTCAGGAGTTCCTCACTTCCATGCCTGAAGAAACCAAAATGCTTCTTTTGCTTATCACGGCCCTGAGTTCTCAGCATCTAATTTGTTTGACTGGACCACTGAAGGCCAAGTTCTTACACTGTTGTTAAGTGGACAGATTGATCAAATAAGGCCCCCTGTCCTGGAAGCAAAGAATGCTACAATGAATTGGTAAAACTAAGCAAAAAAAAAAAAAGGAATTGACTGAAATGTTCTTGACATCATTTCATCGTCTTTCGAGGGGCACACATCTGCTATTTGCTGGGTGTTCTTTAATTTATGTTGTTCATTTACAGCGAAAAAAAAACCAGAAAATAAACTGGATCATCCTGTTAACCCAAACACCCCATTGATATGATATAACCCACCCTTTTTTATTCTATATCTGAACACCATTACGGAAACAGGTAGACAGTACTAACGTGCAGAACTCTTTTCACAATTAAAACAGAAGACACTACTCTCGGGGGGTGTTCAATGTGGATACTGCACAACTTGTTCACAGATTCACTCATTCAAATCCCCACAGGCTGGACAGTTAAACTGTTATAACTCATCAGACCACAATGTCATTCCTAAACTGGTCATCCTACATTCCGTTCATACTTTTTTTTGACTTTTAACAACAACCATTATACACATCTATTAGATATCAGGATTTGGCATTAATAGAAACAGGAAATTGGAAGATAATATAAATCTTCCATTCAGTTAGCCGCTGCTTTTTGAGTGTCACACAAAAAGAGTCAACAGAAATGTTAAGAGGGATGTTTTCATACGCTAATTTTAAAGAAGATGCGTCCTATTGCTATTCAATAACCATGCTAAAGAATATCAATATCTTATAAATCTGTTCTGGAGAGGCTAATAAACTCTCTTATATGACACTCAAAGTCACAGAATTATTTTGTCAGTTTACCAAAGGAAGAAAAATAAATCTATCATCCTGGAAAAGTAAAATACCTTCAGATGCTGAATTCCATTGGTCATTTCTTTTGGTCTGCTCTTAGTTGGCTCTGCTGATTTACTCACTAAAATTCCAAAGGGCACCTAAATTTGGCTTTGCATGAATCCTGGGAAGCCTTTTCTTGTGCATCCAAAGCTTTCTCTTTTATTTTTTTGCTTGCTTAAACCCCCTCTCTTACCTTATAAAGCCACTTACAAATAATGAACAACTTACAGGCAAAGAAAACCACAGGCACATGTTGCCTTTCCCCCTCATCTTCGTTTTCAAATAGTCTCTTGAACAGAACCGCAACATTAAGGATACCAAAACTGAAATCCTCACACATCTGTGCATTTTAATTTGCTTTTGCATTAAAGCCCTCTTTGGAATGGTACATCCTTCCCAGTGGCTCCTCTGTGCTGGCTCCCCTTCTACTGCACATGGGCATGACGGCGACCCAGCTGTTGACACAGTGTCTCTCGCCATGCTTGGCGTTCCCATGACAACCCATGACAATGCACACCTGCTCATATCTCTTTGCTTCAATGACGTTTGGTGGTGAGTACCTTTCCGTTCTGGAGGACCCTCTCTCACAAAATACCAGGGGCGTCCTGTAAAGGTGCACATTTCACATGACATCATGACATTCCTATATTTTTCGGTTCTTTTTACCTCATGCACACAGACACACACAGACACACACGCGTGCGCACAGACACACACACACACACAAACACACACACACACACACACACACACACACAGATACACACATACATACAAAACCTTGACGTTCATTCAGACAAGAGGTCATTAGTGCCCTTACTGGCGATTTTCAAGAATATTTTTCAGCATCTCCCTTCCTCTTAATCCACTGAATTCACCCTGTCCAAATTAATAGCCGTTGCCCAATGCCCGTTTGCATTTACAGATGAATATTCTGTTCAATTACTATTTACTTAAAAAGAAGTTTTGCTTAGTGTCTTGTCTAATGGAAAATACCCCTGCACCACTGACAGTTTTTTTCTAGTTTGCTTAGATTTTCATTTAAACTCTTAATCCATTCAAACCCAGTACAACGGTAAATCCATCTAGGATTTTCAAGTCTTCTTTATGTCCACCCTTCCCTGGCTTTATTCAGTAGTCTTCTCTGCTTTTGAACAGCACCTCCATGTCTCCTCTCTCACACTGGAGAAAACAGCTGCTTGTCTTTCTTTTCCAGTGTAGTTTTCTCCAGCCTCTGTAATCCCCTTGAAATCGCAAGATCTCAGATTCCACCGCTCGTGGGGAAATACAAAACACAGACGCATCACAAAAGAAACAGAGAGGGCAGTTTACAGAGCACATGTCAGATAGCTCATCCGGAAACAAAGGATGAAAAAGGGGGACTTTGGAGAGAGGTAACGGTGCGAGCTTTCATCTGTTTCTCCGCAAGCCCACAACTGTTGTCTGGCTTGTACTTTTCACACCAAAGCTCATCCCAGCCTCTCCTTCCTGACCCCGCCTCTCCTCAGTCCAAGGGTTCGAGAGGTAACCTTGGGGGTCCATTCCATAAAGATGCCGCGCCTCTTTCCCCCGTGCTGACGCGCTCCCCTGCTCCAGGCTGCCAGTGCTATTGCATTTCTTGACCAATGGGGGAGCCAGAGAGCTCGGGGAGAGAAGCGATGTCAGTGACAGGCTGCTCAAAGTCTCTGACAAATGTTCGCTGTTACAGGCTTGACTGGACCCACCTCCTCCAATCCCTATCCCCAGATCCTCATCAGAGGGATCCATAGAATCCTGCCTGTTACAGCCTGGGCTGGTGCTGCCTCCACAGCTGCTCTGACTCCTTTGGCGCCCCCTGGTGGCCTGGAGGTTAAACACAGATGGGGGTTTGGCTAAGGGGTGTGCAAGTGGTCTTAGAGTTTGTCCAGGGGGGCAGTTGGAGTCACCTGGGAGTGGGCTGAGCAGAGGTAGAGGCAGATCAAGGTCACGAGGGGGCGACACACTGAAGCTCAAGCCCTCTTCCAGCGTGGTCTGCAGGCTTCCCTCCGAGCTCCCTGTGGCCAGGGATGAGTCACTGTGAGACGGGTGCTAAGATGGGAACAGAGAGAGGGGGAGAAAACAAGGAAGCATGAGAACAGCAAAAAAGGCAAACTTGGCTGTTCTTGTGAGGCCAGCGATGGCCCTTACCTGCATGTCCAGAACCCTGCTGTTGGCTCCCGGGGACCTGAGGGAGGCCCAGGACGCAGGGGAGGTGAGTCTAGACCCCCTTCCTGTGGAGACGCCCCCAAGGCCGGGGCTGTTTGGAGGGGCAGCGGCGGCTGGGTGGAAGAACTCCGCGGGGAGGTGAAAGAGGGGAGACGACCCAGTGCCTCCTCCATGGCTGCTACTGCTGAAGGGATCCCCATCTGGTGGCAGAGAGCCAGACTAACAGTCAGCGTGCAGCCAACCGGGTAGCTTGAAATCTTTTCATTATTGACATTGGATGTTAAGATATCACCTTGTTGAATCATACCAGTCACAAGTCTCTGCCCCTGGCCAGTGAGTCAGCAGTCAATGTTATTCAGCAACTGCCTAACTATTAAAGTCAATAATTACGTGAACATATCAGAGCTCATCTGCCATAAAACCCTGTTGTTTCTTTACATTACATTACATTATTGCCCTACTCCTTACCACTATGCTACACTACTGCACGTTTCCCATTACCCCAAATAACTTTCTGTTATTTAAGCAATACCACATCCTTTAACAATTTAAAGTGGCATATTTATCATGTGGTAACTGAACAGGTGTACCTGCATTGTGGGCGGGCGTGTGCTGTGGCCCCTGGAGGTCCTTTTTGAAGTCGAGCTCGAACAGCCCTCCGCCCTCCTCGGTCCTGGGGCTGTGGGGTGCAGACACCGTGCCTCCTGCCCCGCTGCTGCCCAGCTCCTCAGAGCTGTGGGAGTCGCTGCTGCTCCTTCCCTCCTGGACAGACGAAACACATCCAGTGGTTTGGAAAGCCAACCAGCAGGCAGTCAAAAAGGCTCTCAGCATAATTCTAAGGAATTATGCACTGATTTTCTCTCAACAGCGACGTATTTACAGGAAGCATTAGAGTTTTACAGGAACATAGGCGTGTAGATTTGTTTAACACCTTCTGTTAATAAGGGGTAAAAACAATGTGCTTCATTGTTCTCATCTGTTGTCTCCATTAATTATTGAATATCATATTTGTGACAGAACTGTGATCTCCCCAGTTAAAATGAACTGTTAATACACAGCATATGGATGAACTAAAAAAAAAAAAACACAGATGAATTATTTTAAATAATGTGAATAAAGAGAGTGAGTTAATCGTGTGACTGTAATTGAGGATTGAGAAGAGAGTGCAGGGTTTAATGTCCATGTCTAATGTCACTGCTGGCTGAACAGGCCACAGTGTGTCAGAGTCTATCTTCCTGACAAAGCCTACCTTGATATGAAGCTAAACTTGCTAATAAAGCTCTGTACACTACATTACATTCAGTTAGCAGATGCTCTTATCCAGAACGACTTCCAGTACAATAGAACATAAGTGTATCCATTCAAGTTGAATGAGCAACAGTGTCAGACCAGGCTAACAACACTCCCAGAACCAGTGAGGATGAGCATAACACTATTCAAGCCCTACCCCAACTTAACTTCTCAACAACCTCACTAGACTAGGGAACCAAGTATACAACCACCATACATCAGTCACTGGATCACAGAATCCAAAACGCATCTTGCTGATAATGACAACCTTGCTGATGAAGCCCACCGTCTTAATGATGACTGTCTTTCAGACGCAGCCTACCTTGCTGTCTCTCACCAGCAGCTGATACACACTGTGGTCATCCAGGCTGAGGTCGTCAGGCAGAGCCAGTGAGGAGGACTTGTCTGAGAGCTGCTCTGACATCAGAGAAGCCTGCTCCACCTCGGCTAGTCGGATCTGAGACACGGAAGCACAGAGGGCCGGGGGTATTAGTGGATTTCAGTGGATTAGTGGTGCCACAGGATATTAGCAACTGACTTTGGCTGACTGAGACAGGTAGATACTGAACAGAGATGCATATAATCCATGTATTACCGATCATTTACAAAGCATAGCTCATATGGTGAGAGAGAGAGAGAGAGAGAGAACTTGTTGAGTAATATGAGGAGAGATGTGTGAGAGAAGGTGCAAAATAATGTAAGCACCTAATGCACAGCTCCTAAACACTAGCTAACAATGGAGAGTGCATTAATGTCAGTGCTATGTGCTGTCGAGCAAAAAAAAAAGAAGACCGATATACAATTGATATATTTGGTAATTGATACTTTTTAAAGGGGAACTGGGGAGAGTATGTGTCTCACAGTACATATTTTTATGAGGCCACAATAACAACTCAGCTACTCAAAAAAAAAAAGAAGCTACAGTGGGGTATTTCTAGGTTCATACATGCAATGTCATGCAGAGGGAAGAATGGCAATAAATCAGCCAGATGAGCGGAAAAAAGAGAGGGATGGAAAGATTGATGCGTTGACAGCTTTCGCGGATGGGCAGAAAGGAAGAGTGATAGCCAGGGAGGTAGAAACCTGCATTATGAGATGGACGCACTGAAACTTACTTGCGACCTGCTTCAGTCCATCATACTAATGTACAGAGCCCCGGTATTCTGGGACTGGGGGAGACTCTGTGTGTGTGTGTGTGTGTGTGTGTGTGTGTGAGAAGGTCTGTGTTTGTGTGAGTGGGTCTGTGTCTATCGGTAAAATGCCATCGGGAATAAAACTGCACACCCGAATCTGCAGACAGTCCATAGCCCAAAAATAAATGCATATACCTTTGCAGAGCATAAGGACAGCCAGTCCATGTTGGCCTAATACGTTTGTCGACAATACAGCCAATAGAGATGACTCACAGGACTCACACAGAAGCTTGTCACTGCCACTGGCAGCATTCATTTCATTCCAACATAATCCAAAATATTTGGATGGCAACATAAAACGTATACTGTTATTACGGCTATTTAAAACAAATATATATTTGGACTGTATTTATATATTTGTTGCATTTTCAATCTGAGTGCTTACTTAAACCATTCAAATTAGACAGTTACTACTCATAACTGATATTTAGCTGTTTGGGATTAGAAAGAACCTGTCTGCAAAGCTATTTATTAATTCTAATGGATGAGTCACCATGACGTAATGTGTCAAGTTTGTATTTTGAGACAGTTATGCATTTTTGTATATTGAGATAGTGATTTAGAGTTCATTTCTGACCTTATCAACTGTGCTTTTTAATGACACTTATGTTAATGACACCATCCCCAGAGGGATGGACTGTCTTTGCTTGCGTCAGATTTTTGAGGAGGTGTAACGCACGGCTTCTCCATAAAACAAAAGCATGGAATTAGTATGATGATTTGGCATTCCTCTCCGCTGCTAGACTTTAATTAGCAGGGGTAATTAGCATATGCTCCTTGAATATCTACCTTGGAAAAAAAATGGATGAGTTCTCGTGTTCTTTGGAGGACAGATGTCTGAAATATTTTGGCAAATGGTATTATGGGATGCACTCTCTCTCTCTCCCTCTCTCTCTCTCTCTCTCTCTCTCTCTCTTTCTCTGTCTCTCCCTCTCTCTCTCACACACACACACACACACCTGCATGCATGTATCCTGACACATCTGCACATACATATATATGCAAACACACACACACACACACACACACACACACACACACACGCACACACAAACATATAATAGTGTTCCTAATGTGAACTGAGCCATGCCCCTCTGCCCTGGCCCCAGTGTGATACCTCCTGGGGATGACACTTGCAATCCTTGCAGATTGGGGGAGAGGAGTAGTGGTGAAACACAGAGCCAGAGAGGTTATCGATCATCAGCATCTCTCCCTCGAGCGAGTCCTTGATGAGCAGAGAGACACTGTCCAGCCACAGGTTTTCCTGGAACACACACACACACACCTTGTTACTGGTGCCACTTTTAAAAATCCTATCCTGTCACACACATACTCATACGTACACAGGAATGCACATATGCATGCACACACACATACACACCTACTCTAATGTAATAAGTCTTGGATTTGTTGTGCTCTGGTGACTTGGGGTTATTTATTTACTTCACTGAATGTTCCCTTATTTAAACTTTCATTCCTGAACTGCTTAAATCCAAATTACATTACATTACATTAGTTTAGCAGATGTTCTTATCCAGAGCGACTTTCAGCACAACCGAACAGAAGTTTGTCCATCAAAATTTTACGAGCAACAGTGTCAGACCAGGCTAACAACACTCCCAGACCATCAAGTGCATGCACAATACCATTCAAGCACCACCAAAAGTTAACTTGTGCTAATCTGAAACTAAATAGCCTAGAAAACCATGGGCAGTCATTAAGTACATACACTACCACACATCCCAATGTCATTAAATCACAATATCTACAACAGATGGTGATACTGCAAGTAAATAAGCAGCAAGCAATACCAGTACAGGTAGCAGGTGCTAGGGAGTGGGGCCTGAAGGGGAGCGAAAAGGGGATTGAAATTCTGATAGTTTGATGCTTTATGAGCATGTTTGTGAGCAACTTTATCCATTAGAATTTACACATAACTTTCCATTTTGTGTGAATGAGATTCAAATGCTTCTTATCGACAAGTGTATCTGAGTGGCACATTTTTCCCCTATGGGCTTTATGACCTCTGTACACCTCACTGTGTCCCAGAACGCCAGTTGGTCCGACAGCTTTACTGTCTGCTCACAATGGTCATGTGTTCACGGCCTTACTTCAATATTTCCTTCATTCATTACCATTGGCTATTTACTTTTCCAACATCCCTAACTACACAGTCTTATAATGACTACAATTTCACATCTTATAAAATCTGCAATGATATTTATGCAGCTGGGTCTTTACTGGGGCAATTCAGGTAGAGTGGATCACTTAGCTCAGTGATGGATACCAGAGGGATTCAAACCTAACACTCCAGTGGTGTTACCACTACACTGCAGGCTGACCCAAATCATTAATTTCCCCCTGAAATGCACTTCTTATTAATGACTTGCTGAAGGCTTCGTTTGTCTCATTTTTTTTCCAATTTATCCCCGTCTTCCTTTACAGTTTTGATGAAAACGGACTATTTCTCTTGTGTCACTTAATTAAACCATATCTGATCCTGCTACACTGTTATTTCACTGACAAACAAAGGAACGTGATTGCCTAGCCCAGGGTGTGGATGGAAAACTCTCTGTTCTGTTTTCCATTTCATGCTCTTTTTAGTATCAGGCAAATACAAACACAGAAAAGAACACTTGTGTAATTTGTTATCTGCTTCTATTAAATGCTTATTTAATTTAAAGTGCAGCTAAGTAATGAACTTGTAACTGGAATCCTGTGTGTGTGGCTTTGTTTCTCTGAGAGCAATTCTTGCAAAGGCATTTATGTTCAGCGCAATCACACAAATGGAGTTTATTTTTATTTGAGTGCCACGGGGTCAGCACATTTACATACAACTCATTGTTAAATAAAAAAATGGAATCAGTCAAACTTATATTAGAGAGTGCCTGCTGGAGTCTTTTGTCCTCAGTGAATGCCCATTGATTGTTAAAAACATCCCCAAGGCTAGCAGTTGAGCTGCCCAGTGAAGGATAACTGTGGGGTATGTATTCACCTCTCCCCATCCACAGAAACAAGGGATTAGGGTGCGTTTAGGGATTTTTGGCCACATTCTCTCATTCCCGATTGGCTCTCAGGCTCGTCCTGCTGTGGTCATGATCCATTAAGCACGCAGGCCACAGGAAACTTTGCTCTGCTTCAACATTCAGAAGTCTGAGGTTTCAGTGAATCTATTTAGATTTTACCAAAGGTAAACGTTGCCAGGCAGCAGTGCTGCCATGGAGTCAAATGGGATCTGTGGCGGAGTCATGCAGTTTAAGGGATTTAAAGACCTGAATTAATTTTCAGTGACATTTCCAGTGTTTGGAACTGAGGCGACAAGCAGGGACTTAGCATGCACACAAACACAGTCTGCAGCACCACTGTGTCCTCATTTACAGTATGATCTGATTAGACGTCTGATTAGCCTGTCGCCCCACTGAACCAGTTTTAAAGGAAAACCTCTGCTGTTGTCATTGATAAACTACATATCTGGAGAGAATGATTTACCAATCCACCATCAATCGCAGACTACTACTGCCACAGACAGACTGGAGAGTATTCTGGATTGGTTAAAAAAAAAACATTCAAGATAAACAGTTTATTCTCTTTTGGTATTGTTTTTGTGTTGTATTTCTTAGCTGTTTGAAACAATCAAAGCCCTGAAGCTAAAAAAAGTACCGATGGTCAATAAGTCACAGTATGAGGCGATATGTCTTTGTGTGTGAGTGTCTATCAGGCCTTACACATGCTGTATGGCTCCCTGTCTGTGGTTCGTGGAGAGTGTGAGGCGATGTGGGCGGTGGCCAGTCGATGCAAGGACCCTGACGGCGCTCATTCAGCCGTGCTGCCCGGTACGCTGACCGTCTCCGACCGCGAGGCCACGGGAGGCCAGCGCTGCGAGACAGAGGGCCAGCCATCGATTGGTGATTCAAGATTCAGAAACTTCCAAGCACCACTGTCTCTCCCCCAACCTCTCCCCCCACCCCTGCCAGTTGCCCATCCACCTCACTCCTCTGCACCCCACTTACTGTACTCTACTGTGCCCCCCCCCGCCCCCAATCCTTCACTGTGACCTGCATGTGGTAAAGGAAGTCTCAGATATGGATGGCATGTGTGAATCCAGCCCTACAAAGATATATCATTATATATCTATATATCCACCACCATTTACAAATGTTAGCTTGGTACAGTACTGCCTGACGCCACATTGTCCAGAATCTCTCTGAGTCCGGCTCTCAATTTGCCTGATAATTAAAAATAACAAACCAAACGGAAAGCCGTCGCCCTCCTGGTGAGCCCCTCACCCTCTTCTGTGCCCAACCCTCCCTGGTTCAGGGGAACGGAACTTTCCGCTATGCTAATCATGTCTGTTTGCACACTCTCACTACTTCTGAGAAGCCCGCGATAGTCGGCAACATCAATTACGGGCTGACACGCAAAGCACTCTCCTGCAGTACTTTACAAGCGGGAGCGAGGGAGACGGTAACCTGTGGCTGTTTCACGCCTCATCACTCGTCTCTCCCTTTGGCAGAGCGTGTCTGGCATATTGCTTGAGGGGGCTGAAAGGAGGTAGGTGCAGCCTCGGTGCCAGGAACATGCCTTGGCATGCTGGGGTAGACTCAAATGCGGTAGATAGACCTTCCTTTTTCCCCCCCGTTCTTTTACCAGATCTCAGACGCGAAGTTAAAAATAACAGCAAAGCCCGGTACTGAGTGTTCCCTGCTCAACGCACTGTGAATAAACATTCCCCGACAACAGTTGTGTCTAACTAATGAGTATGTGGTTGGAAAAGGATTTCCTAATGAGCAGCAGACAATGTGACAGTACTTCACACCGCTGCCGTCACATGACTCTTCCTCATCTTTCTCTATTTTTCTCCTAGCTATCTCCCTCCCTCCCCCACCTCTAATGTGTACACTCTGTATTTTTCTTCCTCCTTTTTCTTGCTCTCAGCCTCCCTCCCCCACTTTTTTACCCGCCCCCCTCTCCCCTGGTATGCAGGTACAGAGAGAAGACAATGTGCAGAACGATGCCATTGTACTATCTTGTTCTCCCTGAGGCGTGTCAATAGTAAACTGGCAGAGGCAGGAGGAACCTTATGTCATCATGACGTCACTTGCCTGGACTCAAAAGGCATTCAAGTGGCAAGTCCTCTGGTCTGTTGTAATGTCATGCCATGTAGAAGCACATGTGAGCTGCTGAATGTTCATTACACGGTAAGTACCATGGAACAAGGAGCACTTAACACATGTAATTACACAGGTGCGAGGCCAACATAATGTGAAGTGCACAGACCTGATTAGTTACTTCATCAACTGCTACACTCTAATCCAGCGTTTCCCAACCCTGCTCCTGAAGGCACACCGTCCTGCATATCTTCTATCTATCCCTGCTCTACCTACCTGACTGAACTCATCAGTGGCACTTTTGATTAGCTGAGCACACCTGATTTAGTCAAGCAGGAAGGATACATAGAAGATATGCAGGACAGTGTGCCTCCAGGAGCAGGGTTGGGAAACACGGCTCTAATCTATATGGACACGATGGTTTTGGTCCTCCACATCACCACACAGATGAAAGCATCACATGAGCTCTAGTGACGAACTGTCCAGAGATGTAATCAAGGCTGGATATTGGGAGTCCTTTAATGGAATGGCTGGCCATGTTTACATTTTATACGTTTTCATCTGACAGACTGTGTCAGGACCTCACAGTGTAATATTAACCATCGCCTGAAAATACAAAGTGCTGCAAAAACCAAACCTTCAACAAAAACAGCACCTAATGTCATCAGTATAATTGTGATAATATCTTTAAAATACCTCACAAAAAGGCAAGGCAAACACCAAATGACCAGAGCTGGCCACACACTATTTAATTTTATTGACTTCTTGATCTCATTCTTTTTGTTGTTTTTATTTGTCCTTGAATTAAATTACATCTTTCTTTTCCTTTTTCTAGCCTTTCTTTTTTGGACCTCCATTTTTTTTCTTTCGCACACATTTACCTGAAATATGTATTTGTTTCATATGAATCAACTATAAATAAATCCAGCCATCTCCTTGTGCTATAATTTTACCACTATAATTCTACTGAAAGGCAACGCAAGCACTGGGGTTAGTTTTGCTCTGTTTGAATTGCAGCCTCTAAAATAAAAGCTAAAACGTGTGGCTCTAGGCATTTATTGGTTTGCAAAGGTGAATATGACAGCGTGCCTGTGTGTTTGTGCAGCTTGTTGAGTCAGAGCACACACCTATGAGTCAGCTCATGCACATTATCGGTGACTATCTGCCACACATCTGTGACTGGTTGTGCACTTGCAAGCTTTTAGGGTTCATTTGTTAAGGATGCACTTTAGTAAAACTCCACCTCTTCCTGAGTTACAGTATATGCAGTATATATTTCCTATCCTCTTCCTCTTTGGTCCCAAAGACTGTGGGGCTCCCCATATCCTTCAGACCCCACCGAGCCTTTAATTAGCCACGTAAACTCATTATTCACTCCAGTGAAGCAGTTTGGGCACTTTCCTCAGGTCAAAGGCAGATGATGATTAAAGGTGATCAAAACCAGCAACCAATAAATTAAATAAGAACTACCTACCAAGGTAGGGGAAAGAAAAAAAAAAGTATAAGCTTAGTTTTGCAGGATTCATACGCTGATGGATCATCACACAGTTTGTGAGTGGGTGGAGCAGGTCAATCTGCAGCCTATGATTTCCTGATTTTTCTATGATCGTTTTAGCTGCGAGCTGGCAATGATTGCATTTGTCAACTAATACAGCAGATTTTGCAATGAGAGTGTAGCCTGCAGTGGTAACCAAAACTAGAACTCAGAAATGTGTGTACAAAACTGTGACATTTTCAACACCAGTAGATGGAGTTACTGTAGGGTTTTGAATCTAAAGGATAAATAGCGGTCAATGGCATCTACATCTTTGATGGATGGAACTCTGAATTGTGTTATCTATATCCAATGCAAATCTCTGCTAGGTGCCACACAAAAACACCATGTATTGTACCTGGTCTCTGTCTAACAGGTAAGTTTGAACCAAAGAATGTTTGGAGGGGTTAGTGCTCACCTGGGCTGGAGAGTACAGTTTGCGGGGGTCGTGCAGGTCGTGGGGGCCTCGGTGGGGGGGTCGTAGCACCGGGGATGGGGTTGGGGTTGGCGCTGGCACCGGCGCACTGTCGGTTCGCTCCCTCCGCCCCTGCCTTGTCACCTACCCCTCCGCCTCCCCCTCCACCTCCTCCTCCCAAAGCCCCCAGGCAGCAGAGCCCGCCCTGGGCCAGCTCCAGCTCGATCTCGGCGTCCATCTCTGCGTCCTCCTGCGCCTCCTTGTTGGAGTCGTCCAGGTGCTTCATCAGCACTGCCACCACCACGTTGATGAGCACGAACTGGGCCGTCAGCACGAAGCTCACAAAGTACATCGGCGAGATGAACTGCAGGCTGGGGTTGCAGGTGTGCTCCCCCGTCGGGCACTCACGCAGCGTGTCCTGCAGGGGGCGCATGAGAGCAGTGCGCTTTTGAGGCCTCTGTGACTGCGAGCCCAAGATGCTTTGTGCAGTACAAAGTAAATCAATTACAATGCCCTTAAACTGCTGTTTTCACACAACACCTCAGAGAAAAAAAAACACCATTTGAACACATTACTGCCGGAAATCATATCAGGATTATAAAAATTACTGTGTCCCACAAACACTGACTATAGCATAGTAGTTTGGGCAATGGAGAGTTGAATTTTTTTTTTTATTTTCCCAAAGCTGTAAACTCAAAAACACCTTTTATGTGTATTTTATGTGCCTTTGTCACTCTCTCTTGAAAAGTTCGTTGAAAAGAAAAGTCTCTCACACCTTAAATCTTAAAGGACAATAACCACCTGGGAACATATCTGCTGAGCTGTGAGTTCTTGTACCATTATAGCGCCTATAAATTAAAAGGTAAAAATGAGTAAGCCTGACCCTGGTCCCCAGGATTCTGTCCTCAATCATGTTTTATGTTATCTGAGCAAAGGCCAGGAACAGAGGGACACCTGGCAGCGTATATCAAACGGGTGGAATAAAAGACAGATGGAGCAGCTTCTGGACTCCCGGGGCCTGTTTCATAAAAGCGATTTGTAAGCCATTGCTTACCCATGTATCATGCATATCAATAGGAGTGCTCATAAAGCACATGCAGGGGACTGAGAGCCTATAAAGCCTGTAAAGTCCTATAAAGCTGAGAGTATCCAACAGCTGGCACAGTGTGCTGTGCAATGCTACAAAACCTACAGCCGTGCATAGGGTTTGGTTTAACACATCATCAATCAGAGCCTACAGAGATTACTGCAGTCCACTGCACCCCCTGATTGATCCAAACGCGTCTACATACATTTAGGCTTGATCAGAGATCAATAGGTCACCTTATGTGTACTTCTAGTTGAGAGGATAACAGCACTATTTCATATAAAAATGACATTACCTGTGGAATTGCAGGTATTGTCAGCACTATATGTTTTTTTTTTTTTGCAAGCTGTCGGTGACTGCCACAGGGTGTGCAGATTCTCAGAATCATGAAGACTATTTAAAGTGACAGCAGCAAATTCCGCAACCAGCAAGAGAATAGTCATGTAATGACTGTTTTTTTTTCCCCCTTACCAGCTGTACACTTTCCCCAGTGTCCTTGGAGACAAGATGGCTCTTATACAGCAGCTTGGGCTGCTTAAGATGAAAATGTGTTGGTTTCCAGGAAGTGCTACCATTTAATAAACATCTGACTAATACTGGCTATCCACCTGCACGATTTGGAGGAGTGACATACTCTGGCAGCATGCAGGATGGGTACATTTAAGCCAAAAGGGACAGAGCTTGTTGAGTGATGACATCAAAAAGGATGACTATGGGGGAAAGGGACATGTGGTCTCATAATTACAAAAACAGAATGAACTAAATGATAGACACAATCGATTAAAATAATAAAAATAGGTATAATGATTATGAGAAAACAGCCAAAATATATTTTAGTTTTTGACATGATAAATATTTAGGTTATTGTATTGTTCTGACTACTTTTTCCAGAAATTCCTTCAGTTTATGGCTTTTGAATCCCTTTTTAAACTCTTCCGGCATTTAAATGCATTCAAAGCCGCCTGTAAAAGGGTGAAATGGTGTGGAGATGGCAATTTGGGAGGCTTAAAATGAGATTTGGGCACTGTCGTTTGGTTTGGAGGCTGTCACCTTTTCCCCCTTGAGCGACGCATTTGCATCATTGCAGCTTATTGCTTCATAACATCTGTGTGGAGGAAAACAAGCCCTGCGTGCATGGCGAGGGAGAGGAGAAGGACAGCGCCAGCGACTGTGAGGAGAATGATGAAGAGCCCCCAGAGAAGCTAGACTCAGAGAGCCGTCAGGAGTGGCTGTCCAGGAGACGTTCCTTCCAGAAATAATTCCGTTGATTATTCATGTTGTCTTTTTTTGGCTCAGATATATTTTTTTCATTTCATTTTATTTCAAACATCTAACTTTCTAAAAATGTGTTAGGATTTCTTCTCCCCAGATGATGAGGCGCTGTTTCTTACCAGGCTAATTATGCCTGGTAATCACTATGTCAGTGAAATGCACAGGTAGACAACTTCCTTTTTCTGTTGTCATTAGAGTAAACATACCGCTGCCTGTTTCTGTTTTCTCAGTAAATCATGCCAGGTGCACTATAATATGTCAACCCTACAGACTTTTACCCTCACTTTTAACTCAGCCTCCTTTATAGCCTTGCTAGCTCATTCCCTGCCTGTTATACTTTTCTTGCATTACTGAATATTGACCCAATACCTGAGCCCCACCAATAATCCAGTCATAACCACACCCCATTCACTCACAGCAGCAACAAAACAGATTCACCTTCCAAATTCCCAGCACCCATCTGAGCTACTAACTGTATCAGCTGTTAAAATATATACGGCACATAAAAATCCAATGTATAGTATACATCCAATGTATAGTGCACAGTATACATTTGATGTGAAAAACCCTACATTTAGGGAAGAACGAGGAAAGCTCTTTTCCAAGGCAGTCACTTCACCTGATAATTTGTTGACAAGAAGAGTTTAGTTGGAATGGTTTATATGGTTGGCGAGTGTTGCTTGTGCAATGTCAACTACTAAGTTAGTAGTCTCACTTAACCTTAAGGAAACAAGCCTCTGGTCCAAGAAGCAAGGCTAAAGCCTCAGCCTTAGTGTTGATTAATCCCCAACAATCATAATTTCTCAGCAGTGCTGTGCTGTGCTGTGCTTTACTGTACTGTGCTGACTAATACTGTACTGTGCTGTGCTGAGCTATACTATGCTGTGCTGAGCTATACTATGCTGTACTGTGCTGGGAGGTGCAGTAGTTACATACCTTCATGATGCCGTTCCAGTTGTCCCCGGTGGAGACCTGAAAGAGCGTGAGGAAGGCCATGCCGAAGTTCTCGAAGGTGGCATGACGACTCATTCCCTCGCATGGGTAGTCCTCGTTACACACTGGGGGTGGGACCAGCGAGACAGAATGAGGGGGAGTCAATCACACCAAAGAAAAATGTTTAAACATGACAGGGAGCTGCCCAGTATCTTTAGAATTGCCCATACACAACAACCTCTTTCAGCACTGAGGGCTGTCATAAACACAGACCGTGATTTGTTTGTAGTAATTGCATTCAAATTCAGTGCATACCCACTTCATTATGAATCTTTCATTTCATTAATGATTAACATCAGTAAAAATGCTGACAGTTTTATTGAATGTTAATACACTTTACTGTATGCCCTTGCAACTAATTTTATCTGAATATCGAATGTAGTCAGAGGCAGTCATCACTATTTTATTTTTACTTGTTCTGATGGAATAATCAATTTTGCTGTTTTGTCCTGAGACTGTGAACTTGTCCCCGAGCATTTCGATGTCTTCACAAGGAGGACAACTTAATTTGTTTGAGTGTGAATCAGTGGTTGTCTGTCTGAAGCTTGTAATTAATCATCACTGCCCAATTTTAAGATGCCTGGATCATTTTAGGTGAAATCACTGGCATCCCTTTATGCTGCTGTCAACAAATTAGTGTTCACAATTAGTTTTTATGAATGAATTACTCAAAACGTTCTGGACCGTCTGTAGTCACGCCAGTACTTTTTCTATGTATGTATAACAAATTGCCTCTGGCATCCCTTTTGGACTGACTGTACACACTCATTAGAGGAGTCTCTCACCCAGCTCTCCAAACAGCTCTACTCCAAGCGCTGCATAGATGAAGAACAGCAACATGAACAGCAGGCCCAAGTTCCCCACCTGAAAAAAGACACATCCAATCAGTACTGTAAACTGCATGAGGGGTTGTTACAGCTCAAAAGGACGCACCCAATCAGTACTGCACCTTGGACGAGGGGAGTTGCCTCAAAAAATGATGGTAAGAAGTTTTAGTATACGGCGCTTAAGATGAGGGTGCTTACATCCGGCACACATACAGTAGGAAACCGATTACTAGTGGTTGTCCTGGAGCCCAATGTGTCATGACCTAATAATCAATCATAATCAAGCACTCTGCTTCACTTCATACATGTTTAAAAAACGCCTATATCCGGAGCCACACACAAGACAAGCAACTGAATTCTCTCTTTAAGTAACACCGCTAACTGTGCACAGGTAGCTCACCTTGCAGCCTCTATCAGCTGTCCCTTAAAGGTTGGCTGAAATTTGATGTCTGACATACAGTATTTTCCTGTTGAATGTTCGGGTAGCCTATCCTTTTCCTTAAAGGGCGTACGTTTTCTCATGGGATATGGGAAGCACATCAATTCCATATCACAGTATTCTCATGGGATTTCAAGTATGTGCACACTGGATAACCTTACTCATTAAAGGGTTTTTGGTTTTTGCATGGGCAAACTGACTCAAACTGAAACTTGACACAAATACCTCCTTAATGAAGAGCAGTGAGAAATCGAAAAATTACATCATATATTTTGAGTCATGTCAACTGAGTAGTCTAACTGCTGTAGCCACATTTCAAATAGCTATCTTTCCAGTTAGATATGACCTGGCTTTTAACTTCCTGTAAGTATCATCACAGTTTCGAAGCACTGAGGCGCTGTGCATATTGTTGGTTGTAACTAGTGTCCTGTTGTTTTGGGTTCAGCAAGCATCATGTAAAAATAAAACAAGCTTGTTCTTCATTCAAATTGAATGAGGTCCTAAGGAAGACTTTCGCTAAAATGGATACTTTTACTCAAAGGATGTTGTGATTTCATAACAGGCTTGGTTATATTTAACAAGCTACACCCAGTAATACTAGTCTGGCACATCTCTAAAATAGAATATCATTATTGTATTCCCTAAAGATACACATATCTTCAAGGCAAATCTGGCCATGTTCTTTCTGTTAGAAGAAAACAATGAATCAAGGTAAAAACATTATTTTTTAAAAAAAAAGAGACAAAAAACATCAAAAAACATCTTTTTAACAACAATTAAAAGAGAAGATTATATATTACACTGACCCAAACTGTCAGCTTGGTCACAGCTCCCCTCACTTCTGTAACAGCCAGAACACTCCAAGAATTTAATTCCACTGTAAACTCAATTTGGTGATGATTTGATACCACGCCTTGTAGCTGTTGGGTTTGGTCTTGCCCAATATCTTATATTTACACAGTTCGAAATATTTACAAAAGCAATTCAGCTGAAGTACTTAGCCCAAGAGTACAATAGCAGTGCCCACAGGATCTGAAGCTGAAACCTTATTATTTCTTAACCACTATTTTATACTGTGCTTCCAACTTGATGGTTTATAAATGTTAATAAACAGTTAAGAAAATAATAGAAAGAAAATTATAAACCACAGCAATCGGGCTGTGCCAAGTGCTATGTCATTGTAATTTCTTTGCAGATTTTTTTTGTTCAATTTAATAAAGATGTTCATTTGAGTAATAACTTTCAAGAGCCATTGCAGAGGGTTATTGTGTTACGATAGTGGGTAGCCCTGAAGGGCACAGTGTAGGAAGAGGTCTGTTAGTATAACACTGTTGTGGTGCTGTAGATCACGCACATCAAATTATAAAATGAGAATATATTTGTGCTGAATGGGAGAGTGTTATTATGGAATGGATTGCGAGGGAAAACGTCAGTAAGCATATTCAAAGTGAACAGGCTTCCATTAGTAAAATAACCTCACAGTGACATTGCAGGCAGAATTGCATTAGATGAATGACCTCTCACCACCAGGCAAAGCATTCTGTTGGTAGAGTGAAGCCCTCTTGTAGGTGCAGTCGACAACTCTGGGTCTGAATAAACCCATTCCAATAAGCTGCACTTGTGTGAAGTCATACTGATCATGGAAATGGGTCCTGTTACCTAATTGGAAGGTATGTGCAACGGAAACCAAGCCACGCCTCAGGGGCTATAATTCACATGAAACTTGACGTGCTAATTGATCAAAGTTCATGTGCTGTCAAACGGAAGCAGGTACTGTATTTACAGCTCAGCCCTGAACATGCTGCAGGAGGAGGAGAAACCACAATGCAGCTCCTTCACAGGGAATCGATCACAATTTCCTTTAAGGGGCTGTTTATGCACTTAGAAAATATTCAATAAATACCTTATCTACCGTAAGTTGAGAATGACTTTTTAATCAGCAAAGCGATAATGAGAAAGTAGTGCATAAATAAATAGTACTAACAGATGTCCAAATCTAGGGTGAGAAATTATTTAAAATTTATTGTTTTAAAAATTGATATGATTAGATTTACTGTTTTGAATTAGTGACAAATTGTACAGAATTTTCCTGCATATTTGCAGTTAGATACAATGTTAAGATTATCATCTGTCAAAACGGCTTCCTAACAAATAAAGCAAAAAATCTCATCACCAATTTATTACCTACATGCTATACACATATTAACTTTTTAAAGTCATCATAAATAAATACTCATAAATCATATGAATAGGTGTCCTCTCCCGATTCCATATCATAAATACTATGTATCACAAATAACATAAGATTTCATTATTTTCAGTATAAATACATATAACAGAATAAATAGACCTGTGAAATACGGTGTAACAAGGAAATGTACTAGCATAGATTTCACATTTGCTCCTCAAACCGTCACCTCTTTTGCAGGGCAATTAACACTTTTATGTTAGTTCTCAAATGAGCCTCTAAGAAGTGTGCAACAGACATTACAACATGAAACGGTGTGAAGAGTTTCACATCCACCTCCCAGCAAGAAACCATTCTCTGTTGAGTTTGGAGGCAGATGTATCCCTTCCCAGAAACCCCACCACACCAAACCGTATCCACCAAACAGTCGGACTCTCTGACTCATAATTTGGGTTCCATGGATACTGACCCCCTGTCCTGAATTCATTTTAGCTAAATATATCTTAAATTTATATTAATTTCTCTGTATTATACATTTAATACAGATGCATATTTGTATATGTGCGTATGTATGTATGTATGTGTGTATGTATATGTCTCAGTGTACTGCCTCTCAATTGCCTGCCAGAGATGCCTTTCAGAGAAGCCACTCATCTGTACATAGCTGTGAGAACTGTAAATAACCAAGGTTCGAAACACTGTCAAATCCGTGCCATTAAAACACAAACACGGCACTTTGAGGAGGATGCAGCTCCACAGAGATAAATGGTGAGAAACCATACGCACCCTGTGATTGGTGGAGAGGACCGAAGCTCTTATTTAATCAGAAACCTTAGACGTGACGCATCACTCAAAGATGTGAGACAGACTAATCTCAAGCTGCATTAACTCGCAAGTTGAGCATTTAATGACCTGTGTCTCAGTTTGTTGGGAGCCGAGCGTGAATGCCAGACACCATCTGACAAATACGTGTCTTTACAGCTGCCCTGAGGAACGTTTTGATGGATATATTGATGGTTTTAGGATATTTCCCAACCTACAGGGGAATGGGATCAGAACAACAACAAAGACATGAAAATTAAGATGAGAAATTGCATAAGTACAACAGTAATATTTACAAGCAATGGAGATGTTTAAATGCGAGGACTGTATGTGTCAGCAATCAAAATCACGAATTTGGCTGGCAATGTCTTTGAAAAAGGGACAATTACGGAAAACCACCACAGGCATAAAACTGCAAACACATTGAGGAGTTTATCGTCCATCCCGACCGAAAATATAACTGCCGGTACATTGTAGCTGCAATTTAATTTCATTCTATGAAACTATTACCGCTTATTCAATTGCACGGTGCTCTCTTTTTGCCTCGAAGGAGGAAGAAGATAAAGAAAACAATCAACTGCATCTGTAATATGACTCTGGTGCACCAGACAGAAAGAGGGACTATAGAACGGTCATCAGAGCGGGCTATCGGGGGGGGTTCTGTGAGAGACCCCCCCCTTCACGCATTTGTCAGTGACACGCACAGTGATGGCCCCCTAAATCACTTGCGCTCTTAATTACCTCCTTGATGCCCTTGAGATACCCGCAAGGGTGGCCGTTAATGAGCGCAGATCGATATCTGCGGGAGAGAGGGGAGAGCTCCTTGCCCTTCTCCGCCTGCCCTGCTAGCTCCAGGACCCCTCTGCCCGCTCTGTGGTCCCAGGCTAGACTGACAAACATCCATTGTGTGAGGCCACTCCTCTTTCCAGCCATTGAGCAAGATGCTGATCAGGACAATGTGAGAATCTTCAAGGATGGGAAGCAGCCTGCCTGTCCCACTGCTCACAATGTCAAAGGTGTCACTCCAAGTCACCAATAACTTAAGACTGGAAAGGGATCATAGATGCAATTGATTACTGATTATTGATTATGGATCGATCAAGCCAGCTGGTTCATTTGACTGGTGAGCTCTGGTTACTCAGATCTGTGGAGCAAGCAGGGTTGTTTTTTTTTTCAGGGAGAAGGCAAAATGGTTACACTTGTCTACTGAATAATTAGTACTTCCACATCCCTGCTTAACGGTTCAAGCCGAGGCCGAGGCTGATGCATGGGGTCAGATCGGGGCACCCCAGAATACAGGAGGAACAAAGTTACACGGGAGGAAGTGGGTGCCATTATGGGTGCAGAGTGAGTGAATTCTGCTGTTCAATGGGAGTGCGGATGTCTACCTGCGGTAGGGCCTGAACCACTGTGTCCAGCAGGGCCCGCATTCCTGTGGCCATCTTCAGCAGCTTCAGCACTGGGCGAGAGGGGAGAAAAAGAGAGTGTTGGCATCAAAGAGGGAGTGTGGGAGAGAGAGCAGGGAGTGGGGGAGGGACAGTTTAAGAAAAAGAATTTAAGGAATTCCCTGTGGTCTAATTCCCACGAAATGGGAAATGGCAAATGTCAGAGGTCACAGCCGAAATGAAGTACAGTGCTCTTTCTAAAGGCTGAAAAGACTCCCTGGGAAAGAAATAACCGCCGGCAAAGTAAAATCCCGGGAGTCCGCCTCTCATCCTTTAAAAAGATGAATCAACTACACAAAGCTATGAAGTTGTTCCTGCGGTAATAATGGAAAATAGCTGGCAATTAAAGCTTTCACATGGCGGCGACATGACACCCCGAGCGCCTGGGCCACAGGGGTGGCAGTCATCCCTCATAAGCCAGCCCGACGAGGTCACAGTATCAATGGGCTTCTGAGAAACAGGCCCAATCATATGCACATGAATAGGTGTCCTCTCCCGATTCCAACTATTACCGCTCTGTAATTACCATTCATTCCCACCGCAGCTATTACTGCGGATCTCCTAGCAGCCTATTCTTACATGTGGGGTTATAACAGAGGAGGGGGTTTGAGTATCATTCACATAATTAAAATAATCCAACACTGAAAAGCTATGTGGGGAAAAAAATGGAAATATGAAATTTATTTTACTGTAGAGGGTGGGGAAGTCAGGGTTGGGGAGTGGGAACGGGAGCAGGGCTTTAGGGTAAATTGGCCCGTCGGCTCACGGGCCAGGCTTACCCCGGGCGATGCGAAGCACCCGCATGATGCGGATGATGGTGGGGTTGATGGGTAAGGAGGCATTGATCTCAATCTCCTCCAGTGTGATGCCCATCACCGACAATAGCACAATGGCCAGGTCCAGCTGATTCCACCTGTGGGCACACATTGCATTACATTATATTCATTTAGCGGACACTCTTATCCAGAGCATCTTCCTGCACAAAGGAACAGCATTTTATCCATTCAGATTGAATGACCAATGGTGTCAGACCAGGTTAAAAACACTCTCAGACCAGTGAGTGTGAGCATAACACCATTCAAGCCCTACTACAAGTTAATTTGTGCCAACCTGAGTAGATGGCCTAGAAACTCAGGGAAGCCAAGTGCACACACTACCATACATCACAGTCACTAGGTCACAGAATTCAAAACACATTGCAATACTACATAAAAAATACAAGTGGAAGCTGTTAGGGGGTGGGAAATTGAGGTGGAATCCGAGATGCAGTCTGAAGCGGTGGGTCTTCGGTCTGCGTCAGAAGATGGCCAGTGAGTTGGCTGTCCTGACCCCAGTGGGAAGTTCATTCCACCACTGAGGGACCGGTACAGACAGGCATCGTGTCTGAGAGCAGACACACGGACACACGGGGGGCTGAGGGCAGAGGCGGCTCCCTTTATTTCAGCGCTGGCCCTCACACGGTCACGGCATGAGCGGCTCTTACCAGGGACCTGAACACTGCCATTAGCCTCACTCTTCCCTCCCTATCATCCGTTACGAAGTGCCATGCCAGTAATGAACACACTAAGTGCAGGAGGATCTGCAGGCGTGTCACAGTCTGCAGGTGCTGCAAACTCTAAAAGGAGCAAAGTCTGGAAATGAACAAAGGAGGAACAGGTGCTCATTTGACAAATCTGACACTTCTTAAATGGTTGGGGGGGGGGGGGGGGGTATGCTGCAAATTTCCCCCTGATGAAAACACAGATTTTGATAGGTGGCCGGACTCCCCTCTTTGATCCCCACGCAGACACTGCCCCACTGCTCATCCCTAATCTCATCAGAACCACTGCCTGAGCCACTGACACACATTATCCCCACTGCATGGACTGCTTTTGTAGACCTAGCTTCCTTTCTTCCTTTTTTCTTCAGACAATTTTGGGCCCAACAATGTCTGTGTTACCTTCCTGTTCCATTTTCTTGGACCGTGCAGGCAGGCAGTTGTAGGTCGCCCTACATACAGTGAGACCGGCTGCTAAGCAAATTAATAGCAATGATTAAGAAAATGAAGATAGGGAGCTTGTATTGGTGCTGGATGGGGTTATATAAAAGAGACTAACTGCTGTGCATTGGGAATCAGCCATTTCTTTACAATGTAAAATGGGTCACAGCTCATACAGAGGACCCAAGACCTGTTCTCATAGAGCTACAGAAATGGGTTAGTACCGTGTAATGGAATGCATTCTAAAAATGTATAGAATATCAAAATAATGCAAAGCCATTCGGTTCAGGTTTCCGGTATGTTCTGTAAATATGGCTTAAATCAAAGTGGATTAATATGATACCCTGTCATCTTTAAGTCTCCCCAAAAATTTCATTTCAGCATTAATTATTGTAGTTCACAGACATCATATAAACCTCCCAACAGACACTGAACATATGAGGGTTTGTTTTTCTTTTTATTTTATCTAACCCTCTTGAATGGAAAATGCACATACTGTTTTTAGCAGTGCATTAAACTGTAACTGGTCCATCCGCATTCGTAAGGAAAATTATACACAGAACAAGTTGACATTTAAATCCAGTGTACCCATATGTTTAATTATTCTTACTACATGGTCAAATGTTTATGGCAGAGATTTATATCTGAAAAACTGAGTTGAGGACAAGCGTGATTAAAAGTAATTATCACAGCATCATTTTCCAGCTATGTGCTTTCTTCAATCACAGTAATGCAGGAGTGATTAAGTTAACATTAAAAAGCCGTATACACGAGCAATATTACGATAATTAAAGTAATCCTTTGCTGAATGGCGCACTCATCAGATTGCGAAATGGAAAGCATGACTCAGTCAGAATGGGGTTGTAATTAATGCATTACATCAATTAGTAATTGGAATATTGGAACAGGCCCCGGTTTGGCTCGGTGGCGGTACCTGTCTTTGAAGAAGCGGCGGAAGCCGAACGCGATGAGCTTCAGAACAGCTTCCAGCACAAAGGTGCTGCTGAAGAAGTAATTACAGTACTTGAGAGCTGTCTCCAGGGACTGAGAGAGAGAGAGAGAGAGAGAGAGGGAGAGAGAAAAGCTAGTCACACACTACTATAACCTGCCTCGTTAAAAGTGCTTCACAACACTTCAGATGCCCCCTAGGATTACACTGAAGGGCAGAAGCACAGACACGCAGACAGAAGACAGACAAACGGATGGAAGGAGGCAGCTGCAAATGGACAACCGCGACAGTAGGCACAGAGAGACAGACAGGCAGCCCTGGAGACAGGCAAACAGGCAGGAGGCAAGCAGACCACTACAACAGAAATCAATTATAGTCAGACAAGGTGACAGAGACAGACTGACAGACAGATGAAAGGAGGGCATACAGACAGACAGAAGCCTGGAAGGCTAATAGACAGAAATACAGACAGATGAACATAAGGCAGGCAGGCAGACATGGAACACTCAGATAGAGCTTGGCCCCTTACTTGTGGCTGGCTGTAGTGCTCCAGGGACATGGTGACCACGTTGACACAGATGATGAAGGTGATGAAGAGGTCCAGGTAGTGGCTGGTGCACAGAGTGTGGATCATCAGCCGCACATGGCTGTAGCTGGCGTAGTACGGCAACTTCTGAGCCTCTGAGAGAGGGACGTACCGGAGGGTGAAGGGTAAGTGATGATGGCGAGAACAGGGAAGGGATGGATGAATGGAAGTATGAATGATGAAGAGAAGGTTGAGGGAGGGTGAGGGGTGAGAGGGATGGAGGGTGTGGGATGTATGGTCAAAGACAGAAAGGTAGGGAGTAAGGGGAAAGGGTGTATGGTGAGGGAGAGATGAAAAGAAGGTGAGACGGAATGAGGGCAAAGACCATGTGGGAAAAGAGAGAAGGATGGATGAAAGTAGGCAGGGAGAAAGATGCATGGGGAGTGAAAGAACAGAGAAGGATGAAGAAAGGGAGGGGGCGGGAGCGGACGATTGGAGGAAAAAGAAAAGAAGGATACCAAACTGGCTCTTATAAATTTCTTATGCATCATTCCTCAGCCTGTCAGTGCGATAGACTAGAATGTGAAAGACTAATGACTTTGATCACACATTAAAAAGCCGCAAAAATGGACTGCAGTTCTTTTAGTCTCAGACCACCAGAGTACTCTGGCCAGGATGGACAATTTCAGCAGCAACTGATTTCAGATATGAGTATAAACCACTGTGTTTCACACTGTTCAGAGTGCAGAAGGGCCAAACCAGTGCATCCATACTGCCTCTTCCTACCAGGGGAAAAAGCTGTCAACCCCTGCTGTTGAAGTGGGGAGCTGGAACTCAGGGTAAAACTTTAAGCCTTTGTGAAAAAAAGTGTCGGTACAAGTGATAATGGTTGCATTAACAACCATACAAACTTTGGGCTGGATGACACTGCTGGGATATACTGGACAAGCATTGCTGTGTTCTCTCTCTCTCTTTCTCGCTTCATGCCCCTCTCTCCCCTCTCTTACTCCGTCTCTTCTTTTCCATACGCCTCAGCCTCTTCTCCTCCCTGCGCTTGGCCTCCTCCACCTCCTGGTGCTGCCTGCACTTGTGGAAGTTCTCCACCACCACGCCCACGAACATGTTGAGCACGAAGAAGCTGACGATCAGCAGGAAGGAGATGAAGTAGAGCAGCATCCAGGGGTTGTTGTTTATAACGGGCTGGGGGAGAGAGTGAGGGAGAGAAGGGCAGAGAGAAAAAAACACACCATGAGATAAAAAAAGACGGGATGGGACAGAAGGGCTTCTTTGTTTATTTTGTTAAAAAATATCCTACTTTTATAAGCATGAGACCATCAAAGATTAAAGCGCCTAATAAATAGCTGAGTGTTTATTCTCGGTGTAACAAAACACCTTTATGATTCCTGGAGCGATGTTATGAAATATAATTGGAATTTATGTGAAAAAGTCCTGTTTATCATTTTAAGTGGGAGACATGCTTTAATATCTTGCACAGCGGCCAACGGCAGTTGGACATGAGAGCAATTCTAGCCAGGGAGAGTCAGACTTCACATACCATTTTATTCCCCACTGTATTTTCACTAAGACAGACTCCAGTTGGCTGTTTGTTGTTGTTGTGCTTGTGATGTTAGGCCTCATTATGAGATACACGTTCGATCCAATGCTCCTCACTGGACCCTGAGTAGCTGACAGCGGTGCTTTTGGGCTGGGTCCAGCACAAAGAGAAGCAGTCTATTTAAATCCACTGTAGCTGTCAGTCTAGTCCAGGTCTAGCCACTCTCTCTGTGGAAGGACTTCACTGAGTGCATTAGCGTACTGGATTTAATGAACTGTTTCCATCAGTTCGTGAGGCTAAAGTGAAGGCACCAATGGCAAATGAAAAACAAAATAATAACAAAACCAATGAATTCCACACCATTATGGAGGCTTCATTAGGGAGCAGAATAGCTGCTGATCGTTTTCATAGTTTTGATTCTGTGCAGTCCCTTTGTCCAAGTGTAAACCTTTGTTGTGTTTTGTAGTTATTGAACGAGATAAAGCTGCAGGCTACAAAGTGTATCTTTTACTTAATGTTATAAGGGGCATAAATGGGATAAGGAAGATTAACGACTAAAACTGGAATGGAATTTTCCATTGTCTTACCTGCTGGTCAATGCCTACTGCGTCTAGGCCGTGGTACATAATGTTGACCCAGCCATCCTTGGAGGCCAGCACAAACAGGGACATCAGAGCCTGCAGTACACATACACACATGTGAGCGTGCGCGCGCACACACACACACACACACACACACACACACACACACCCACACACAAACATACACACACACAAAAGAGGATATGGGGTACAAACACATTTTTAGTATTCCCAAAGCTGCATCTGAAAAAAATAATGAAATGTTATTATGTGTCTGATGTATGGAAAGTGGCATACCTGTCCCAGGTTGTCAAAGTTGTACTTGTGGTGGACCCACTTGTAATTGGCCAAGAGACAGTCTGACTTGTTGGTGATATTCTTCACATCCGGACCCAAGCAGTAGAAGAACTTGCCTTTGAAGAGCTGTGCACCAGGTTGACATTCTCACATTAGCAACATCCCTTTGTAGCATTCACAATCACAAGAAGCTATAAATCTAGGGGAATGCTCACTCAGGAATTGTGAATAAACAAAAGCGGACTGGAATAAAATACAGAGGAAATGTCCTGCCTCAAGTCTAAAAAAAGTCTTGATAATTTACAAGGCTACAAATTGGAACAATTTCAAGAGAACATGAACAAATGAACATTATGCCACTAACCAAAACCTCAACATGGACATGCCCGCCACACTAGACACATACTCTGGACTTTAATGATGCGATACTTTCTAGTTTTTATTTTTATTATTCTTACTGTACATATTTTTACTTTCTATTTTTTTATCCTTACTGTACATACTTTTCTCCTTTTATCTATTTTTATCTCTGCTACTTTGCACAGTCTAAGGAGTTGGACCAGTTGTACATTTCAGTGCAAGTTGTATACTGTTTATAACTGTGCATGTGACAAATAAAGTTCTTGAATCTTGAATCTTGAATCTAACCAAACATCTAACAAACAGAAACAGACAGTTTAGATGGCCACCCTACCTGGACCCCAAGGATGCCAAAGATGATGAAGAAAGCACAGCAGATGAGAACAATGTTGCCGATGGGTTTGAGGGAAGTGATGAGGGTTTCTACCACTAACTTTAAGCCTGGTGCTCGACTGATGACCCTGAGAAAGAGTGAGAGAGGTGACACAAACATTCTGCCAGTATCCTGTATTGTTAACCTCTGTTTCCCCATATTTCATCACATGATCTTTGTGTCTGTCCCACCAAAAATGATGTGTACCTTTCATTACATTACATTATTGGCATTTAGCAGATGCCCTTATCCAGAGTGACTTACATCATTTACAGTTGTACATGTTATCCATTTATACAGCTAGATATTTACTGAGGCAATTAAGTACCTTGCCCAAGGGTACAGCAGCAGTGCCCCAGTGGGGAATCAAGGCAACAATCTTTTGGTTAGAAATATTGCTCCTTAACCACTATGCTACACTGCCACCCGAGCAAACGTTCTCAAGGACACAAAGATATGCCAGCGGTTTTGGGATTTTCTGCATCATACTGCTAATTTCCTACCTTAGTGGGCGAAGTGTTCGAAGTAGTCTGAGTACTCGCAATACGCCAAGAATTTTGGCTCCGCCTGCCATGGACACCACAATATCAATAAGAGACACAAAGACCAGGAAGCCATCCAGAATGTTCCAACTGCTGCGCAAATAGGCCTTATCTCCCAGATACAGACCCATAGACACCACCTGACAGAGGGGAGAGAGAGAGAGAGAGAGAGAGAGAGAGAGAGACAGACAGACAGACAGACACTGTTAACACTTCATGATGCTGTTGGTGATGTCATTTCATACTGTATCACTAGCTAAGTACTTTCACTACACCCCCTCTTTGCCATGCCGGTGACAGAGGGAATATTTTTGTGAGAGTGAAAGATATACATATACATTCATTCATACCTATACATTCAAAGAGACACCACAAGGGAGCATAAGAGAGAGAGAGAGGGAGAGAGAGGCAGAGTGGTTTTCCAACACTTGCAGGGTCGCTGACAGCCAGGCTGCAGACATATTGACACCAGCACAAAGTACTGTATAGCACTCTGGCTTCAGCAGTGACACAGACCAAAGACCATCAGCCAAGGCTTGCAACAAATACAGATTGCTAGAGATACTGTGCGCTCAGGAGAGATGCATTACACTTGAAAGTAACAGGGCTTTTGTGCACATCAAATGGAAACAGACACAACTGCAGTCATTCTCCATTAAGCAGGACACAGCTCTATACATTTTAGCTGCAATGTTCTCAGTAAATCACTGGCAGAGAATACACTGCTCAAAACATACACATTTGGATTGGTAAAACTATCTTGTGACATTCTGTGAAGTCACCCTTTTAGATAAAAATCAGCATCATTTTAAAGGGTCACATGAAAGGTATTTGCCAAGAAACAACAAGAACAAAAGTAAATATTCAAGGTATGAAGGTATATTCATGTATTAATGTTATAATCTTAAATTATACCCATTTTCATTGCTCAAAAACAACACGATAGAAACCTATGTATATAAATACACAGCCAACATGTCTTTACATATTAACAGTTGGGACAACACTGCCCCATAGGACATCCTGAGAGCCAAACAGGATTGCTGCATACAGTATGCCTTGGCTAGCCAGCTACTGGGCAACCCTGTGCAGTCAGTTTCTGGGCTTTGACAAGTCCATTTCTCATTCAGGCAATATATTAATAATTGATTCAATTACATAATTGATGAGCTGCATGTGCCAAAAGCTTGCAGCTGAACGCATGGCCCAGACCAATGATAGAATGTGCCTGAAAGAGGAAACTTTGTTTAATTAATTTCTTTGCTTAATTGCTTGTCTAGAGAGAGATTATGTGCACTGTACACAGCCAGCAAATTCAATCCGCTTCAGAGACATGGGGGGAGAAAGAGTTGGACAGAGAGAGAGAGAGAGAGAATACTAACACTGTCAGCTCTTAAGGCAAATATGCAGAAATCTGTAACTTCAAAACACAAGTATCTTAATATTCTTTTTTCACCTTCATTTCGTAATATGCAATGCCATTTTGTACATATCATACACTTTGGGATGCACAGTAGAAGCAGGGGTGTATCCTTTTCTAGGACAGATATTTTAAATGTAAACTGCATTCAGCTGAACAATCCAGGAAAGGTCTTACCTTAAGAGTCATCTCTGCCACAAAGATGGCAGTGAAGATATAGTTTGAGATGGTGAGGAAGACCCTTTCCTGCAAAGAGAGGAAGAGCATTGCATTGCTTGGGTTTGTACCAACGAGAGGTCAGTTATCTGTTCACAAAGCTCTGAAAGGTATGGGCCACCCTTATGCCACAGTCACAACCTATACACACACCCACTGATGATGGTCCAGTCTTACCAGGCTGCCCTGGTGGATCTTTGGCCTCTCCAGGGCCACAGTGATGCAGTTGAGAAAGATGAAAACCAGAACCACATAATCAAACAGCTTGTGTGCTATGATAGACTGGCAGAGCAACCTGAACCTGGAGACAGAGGGGGGGAGGGAGGGTTGTCAGAAATATAACCAAATTCTCACATACATGTACCCATCTAACTCAAATCGTCAATTACAATTTATATTTGCTCAATTCAACCTCAAAAGAGCTGCAACAAAATAGAAATGATAATATGTAAAAAAAAAAAAAAAAGCTAATTCAGTCATGAAAAAAGGAACATTTTTCCTGTCAAACATTCCACTAGTGAAAGGTCTGGAAGCTCCGTCTGCGTATTTACTTGTGCATGAACTGTAGTGTGGGAATCTCTGTATTATTTTTACGCGCTGCAGTCCTCATTGTGTTGGTAAACAGGAAGAGAGGACTGCACCTGTTATCCCTGGGACCGGATCGATACACTAATCAAGCTACTTTCCGAGCCAGACTTGGCAAGCCATCGCCGCTATTGATCACCTCAGCAGCCAAATTTGTTCTACTTTGCCTCCAGGGTTTGCGGATTGGATTCGGGTTGCGCAGTTTGTTTGTTCTCCTGCCCGCAAGGCCTGCGCCCGACAAATCGCACCGGTTGTTTATCTGCCGAAACGCGATGAGCGGCTCTTTGCAGGAACAGCAATTTTGGAACAGATGTAGCATGCACTGCTCCAGGGGGCTACAGGCCTCTGTCTGAACTCAGGGCTCAGGGCTCAGGTAGGGAGAGGGCTGGACTCACTTGTTCTGAGGGGAGAACAGGTAGACGGACCAGTCCTCCCGGGCCTCGCACCAGTCGGGCCGGTACACCTCTATCATCTTCTGGATCCGGAAACACAGGCTCTGCAGGGACGGAAGGAACACGCATCGGTGCCACTGTTGATTAGAACCAGGCCTCAGAGGTACTAATTTCAATGGTACCTGATTTGCTCAATTAAACACCCCCTTTCCACCAGTGTTAATACCACTCGAGTATTTCTGAGACGTAAAGGATTCTCTGCCTAGTAATAGCAGCTAGCAGTTTTAAAAATGATAACACTGCTAATTAATAAGCTAAATGATAATTTAAAAGTCCCAAAGGAACAGGCAATTACATGCTTACAGTAGTAACCATATCATTTTCATATATACTAGCCCCTCCTTATCAAGCATAAACAAATGCATAAAAAGTTTCAAGTACAGCAAAATCTAAAATTTATTTCCAATGTATCCTCACCCAGACCTAAAAAAGACATCTTGTCATCATCCTAGACAAACATTCACATCCAAAACATTTTTCCTTAGAAACAGTGAGGGTAACCATAGATATAGTTGCTATATAAGTAATTATCTTACAGCATACATTAAACTATAATGATACAAAACAAATCACCACACTGGTATGCTGCAGCATACATTATGATTAACAATGACTGTGTGACCGTACAACCTCCTCCACCAGACTCACATAGTCAATCTCCTCCTCCAGTTCAGCTCTCTCCTTGCGGGTGTTCAGCTGTGGGAAGACCTCTCCCAGGAGTGGAGGCTGAGGGGATGGTGTCTTTCCGTTGCAGTCATGGTGTTCGCCGGAACCCCCTGGTCCCCCCAGGCCCCCCGAGAAGCTCTTCTTCCGTGTAAGCGCCGGCAGGGCAGGCCCCGGCACCTGCAGCAGTTCGGGGAGCTCCAGGGAGAGGGCTCGTCTGTCTCGACGGGGAGGGAAGTGGCGGGACAGCAACGGCGGTGGCAGCATGGGGGGAGGGGACAGGAGGGACTCGTGTTCGGCTGGGGTGGAATGGGGGTTGCGGGCCCGGAGGCTGCCGCCTCCAACCCCTAAACCCAGCCCTCTGGAGTTCCTGGCCTGGCTGTTCCAGCTGGACCTTCGGTTCCACGCAGACTGAGGAGGAGGGCGCCCCCAGCTGTGGTAGAGGGAACTGCGGCCGGGACGCTGTGACAGAGGAAGGGCAGTGTGCAGCTGCATGCGTGTTGTACAAGGGAGGGTGAAAAATAACCCCATTGAGTTGTCATAATTTAACATTAGTTAAGCATTTGCTGATGTATTGACTGGCACCCATGCAATTATCGAAGAAATACTGACAGTAAAGATATAATGAGAGATGATCATATGACAAAGAAAAGACTGGTAAAAACATAAGTAGTAGTAGTAATACAATAGAAACAATAGTAGTTTCTGTCATACAGTAAATGAGAGTCACTGGCAGTGATATACTTTATTTAATAAAGATTATTCCATCAAAAATATATGTGTGTGAATGCTGCATTCCTTTATCAGTGGTACTTAGCCTTCAGCAGTCCCTTAACTAAGGCACACTAAATAATCTAACATGACATACTAACCAAATCAAATCTAAAAAAAACGAATGGACAAAAACATAAATCACCCTCCAAATATATACAGCAGACCAGCAGTCTGCACTTTAGTCAGCACAACCCATGTGACATGCAGAATTCAGGCTTGATAAGATCATGTTTAATTCATGGTGCTTTCAAAAAGGGAAAGTTGTATTTAATGGGGCCCACAGACAAGTTTCCTTAACTGCACCAAAGCTCACGCTGGTAAAGCAATGGCCACGTGGGGCATACCTTGATCTCTAGACTACTCTTACTAACAAATGTCTCATTCCTGCTATTCTGTTAATTGGTTTACCTATTTGTGCATTTATTGATGTATGTTCTTTTCCCAAGGACCAGAGTTTATTATAAAACCATACCACCTTGGGAAAAAGCACCATTAATCAATACATACAGAGATAAACAAACCATTTCATTACCCACAATGCACTACCTGTGCATTCATAATCTCGCAAGCGGCTTGGCTATGCTGCATTAAATGAGGTGGAAAATCAGAATGGCAGCGGTGACAAAAACATTAAACTTGAATCAACAGTGTACATCGAGCGGCGCAACCGTCACACTCGGCGACATCATCTTCCTCCTTCGCCTGCCGGCCTGGCGGCTAATCTCTCACACAAGATGTCGACGTCTCACTGCGAGCAGACCGCAGGGTACAAACAGAAACCAGGGACCCGGCTTTTTCACCTCAGAGGGCCACAGCCGGCTGTGCCAATCACACGGCGCAGGGTTGCTCCTCATCACTCTACTCACCAGAGATCTCTGCTCCAGGTTGGCCTTCCCCAGAGACATCACGCTGCTCTTGCGTGACCCCAGCGCAAAGGTCAGTCGGTCCACCTGGTATGCCCCTCTGGGGTTGGACATTGGTGCCAGCTCCAGGTGCCCGTTTGGGGTCAGCGTGCAAATCTTTGGATCTGAGGGGTGTGAGGAAGGTGAGATCGCAGTTAGTCCAGGTCAACTCACTGCTGCTTTGTTCCCTTTAAGGACAGCTTGCTGAACAAGGCGGTGGAGCTGGCGGACCTCCAGATTGTTTCCTGTTTATGCGGTCGAGTGAAAGGATGGAGGCTTGGACGTGCTGCTGTGAATGTCTTGTGCAATTCATTCCTGCAGGTAGAATAGATCAAAACTCCTTACATGCAAGCTTTCCTGTTTGTTTTGAGAGTGTCGGAGGCTATCAATGGTTGTTTAGACTCATGTAGGGAGCAGAATCAAAAGCTGGACGAAATAACAAAGTAACAAAATATTCCTAAACTTCAGTGAAAAAAAAACAACAATTCTTAAAAAATCAATAAAGTGTCACAATAAATTGCTTTTATTGGTCTTTGACATTTTGGTTTTACACAAGATCAGAACTATGTGGTTTTAAAGCCACTATTTAGCAGCGCCCACTTGTTGAACTGAATAAGTATATCAGCCCATTTGGATGGGGTTATGAAGCCGAGTGTAAAAAAAAACTGACATAAACTAACAAAGAGCAAAGCTCAACTCTGACAGAGCTGAGCTACTTTTCCATGTACCTCAGACTGTCACCAGACAACAAGCTGGCCTTCACTGGGAACATTGCATGAATAACCTGGTCCTGCAGATTCTTTGCCCATAACATCTGAAGGGGCTTCCCATGTCTCACCACCTACTCAACCCAGCTCCCTGATGCAGGCCATCATGCCCTCATGCCTGGACTACTGCAACTCCCTCACCGCAGGTCCACCCTCATGATCCAGAAAAACCCTCATCTGGTCTGGAACTCTGCACACTGTGTGAATTCTTACATGTTGCCCCACTTCTGTGATCCCTCTACTGGCTATCAGTCATCGTTCACATCATATTCAACATATTAGCGCTTGCCTACCAGGCAGGAACAGCTCCTCCTTACTCACAAATGATCATCCCACTGCACACCCCTGCCAGGCCACTCTGCTCTAACACCTCTGGCTGCCTGTCTGTCCCTCCACTGCAGGGATGCCCCTCCCTGTCTCATCTCGTCTTGACTCTGGGCCCCTCAGTGGTGGAACGAGCTCCCAGTTATCATTAGAACAGCTGAGTCACCGGCAATCTTCCGCCGCAGACTGAAAACTCACCTTTTCAGGCTGCACCCTGGTGACCCGAAGAAGGACGCTTCTCCTTTCTCCTAGCACTTCAAAAATTTTGCACTAGAAAGGTAGTCTTAAGGGAGTTTTGAACAGACTAGGACTGATTTTGATGTTCATGCTCATTGATACATACTGATGTTTTATAAATTTTAAATACCCCTGGTCTGCAAAAATGAGTAAATGTAAAGGTAGAAGACTAGGTCTGTGTTTAAGCATGCACTTTTCCATTCACCTGCCTTGATCTACTGATAAGCTGTAACCATTGAACCCATGAGTATTTCTGAACTTATTCTGCCCTTTTTTTCTTTATATAACCCAAAAGGGAAAGCATTACATATGCATCAGTGGCAGGATCCTCTTAACCAGTTTAACCACATTTCAGACTAGACCTTTTAAATGGAAAACATGACCTTGTATGGCTCACATAATGAGAGGCAGGTTAATGTGAAAAGCAGAACTGCAGTAAGATCAGGAAAGATGTGCTCTGCAATCATGGCTTGAGTGGTACAAGGTACTCAGCACGAAGTGAGCTTGACCCTGTGACCCGTGCAACCACATAACTTTCGGCGGTGCCAAAAGAGCCAGGTCTCCAGCACAATATTGTAATTATTAAATTGCCATTAATCGTAATCCTCTAATTATATCAATAAACTCCATTTTTATGTCATCATTAGGACCTCATGAAACAGCCAGTAACAACTCTCTCTCCCTCTGTCTCTATCTCCTTCTGATAATGCTGAGGTAGGATGAAGGGAGAGCGATTTCTTAACGTTCCTCATTGTACTGTACCTGAAAGCTGGAGCGGGTCTTTCTGCTTCTCGCTCTCGTCAAAGTTAGAAGAGGACCTGTCATCATCGGAGTAGGAGCGATTGGCATCCCCCTGTCACACAAAGAGGGATGAAGTGAAGAAGGGAACGGAGAGAAGAGGGAGGCTAAACAAACAGTAGATATTACTGTGTGTTGACCAATAACCTGACCAAATACCAAACTAACTTTTGATTGTTGTGAAGCCCTCCTGAAGCATCAAGTATTTATAAGACAGTGACTAAGAAACAAAATAAATGTCATGAGACTGACATTGTTGAAGTATTGCTCAGATCATATCCTATGTCTGTATTACTGATTGGGGTCAAGTAAAGAGCAAATGTGTGCAGCACACCTCCATTGTGTAACTGACATATCTGTTGACCTTTTACCTCCCCGATAGCCCACTTACCTCAGCCTGGAAGCCCTCCACCAGGATGGCAACCAGCAGGTTGAACAGGACGTAGTTTCCAAAGGTCATGAGGGCCACAAAATACAGAGCCGCCCAGGGAGAAGTAGAGGCCATTCCATTATACAGAACCACGTTCCAATCCTCCTGAGTCAGGATCTGCACACACACACACACACACACACACACACACACACACGCACACAAACACACAACTGCTGTCAATAGGATCTAATGAAATGTGAATTGTAACACAGCACCAAGCCGTTATGGTTAAACACTACATGCCTGTGGACTGGCACTAAGAGTTTGAGATGGAACAAACCTGGAAAACAGTGACGATGGCCCACAGCAAGGAGTCAAAATTCTTCCTGTCCGGGACCGTGTCCCCGGCCTCTGTCTTCAGGCTGAATTTACACCCAAAGATGTGCATGCCCAGGATGCTGCCAGCCAAATGAAGGAGACAGACTCACTGTGAGTGAACACAATGATGTGTTTTAAAGCTTCACGCGTCCCCACAATGATTTTGCTGACCCACCACAGGAGAAACATGCTATATACTGCCTGTTTCCAGTTCATATTCATTCCAATATCACATTCCTAAGTACAGGAATGAACTGGAGAAGCTATTGAGGGCATTTCCTTCATACATATGCTTTGCCTCTCCCCTCTGCAGCATAATAGTGTGCCCATGAAAATGGGAATATGCGGTTGCTGTTGAACCTTGATCAGGGGTAAAAGGCAGCAGTAAAGATGTTCATGAACGGGCAGGCAATCCAAATATTTACATTTCAGCTCATAAGTCCCCCCGTACGGGTTCCAGAGAACTGATTCAACAACAGCCGCCGTGCAGAAACAAAGAGACCTTCGAGGAAAAAAAAAAAAAAAAAAGTCCCTTTAACAGAATGAATCATGGCACTGTATAAAACGGAGGCCAACGGAAAGATACACGGTACTAAATTTGTGTGAGAAACGAAGACAGATAGAATGCATTTACTGACACACTCAATTTCTCCCCTGCTCCATTTGTTTGCGCGCGGCTGTGCGGAGCCGGAGCGCTGCGGGGCGTAAAAGGCACAGGCGCTGCGTACTCTGGGGGATGCGCCATTTATTGCGCCGCTCCCTATCAATCTCACCCCACACCTTATTGACTTGTCGCCTCGCCGGCAATTCGCCTCATAACCGGTCGCGTCCCCTCTGGCCCCAAATAACACAGATGACAGGAGCGGCTCGGCGAAGGTCCGCGGAGGTTACTCTGGGGCGTTTTTATCCCGGCGTGGCGGGCACGCGTGTAGCAGAGATGAAGTGAATAGCTCGTGTGAGTCCTGTGTAAAGCCTTAGGTAGCGGGTAGGAGGTAGCCAAGCGGTTACGTCACTCCCTGAGACCTGGTTAACTAGCGCTGTTGCCGACAGGCTAGGGGCAATTTGCCTATGCTCAACTGGCAACGACGCTAGCCGTAAGGGGTTGGCAGTGAGCAATGAGAACCCCGGTTTGAAACTCGCTCACTCGCTGACCCATGTAACATCAAATTGAACACAAAGCAGGCTGCCACCCGTTACACGCGCTCAGTGATTAATACCACAGGCCGTGCCTGGCTCCGCCCTATAGCAACGAGGGAGCTCGCGACCGACCTGCCCGCGCGTGCACGCACCTGAAGATGAAGATGAAGAGCATGAGGAGCATGCAGAAGGTGGCCACGTTGTCCATGGTCTTCATCAGCACCACCAGCTGCCGGCGCAGGGCCGGCATGAAGCGCACCAGCTTGAGCACGCGCAGCAGGCGGAAGGTCCGCAGCACCGACAGGCCCCCGTCCGACTGGCCAATGATCTCACACACGCTGTTGGAGGGGGGAGAGGGAGCGGAGCAGAGAGGAGGAGAGGGAGGATGGGGAAACACAGTAAAAGAGAGAGAGAGGGAAAGGAAAGGGGAGGGGGTGAGAGATGGAGAAAGAGAGAGGGTAAGGGAGGGAGAGAGGGACACCGGCGGAGACACGTTGTACTGTTCTCAGCTCTGGCTCATTTCTCCAAACCAGCCCACCCCCAACCCCCCCCCCCCCCCCCTTTTATCACACCGTAAGCTCCTAACCTGATGATGACAATGATGCCGTCGAAGATGTTGTAGGGGTTCCGCAGGTAGCAGAAGAAGCCGAAGGCCGTGAGCTTGAGGATCATCTCCAGAGCGAACATGCTTGTGAAGACGATGTTGCAGATTTCCAGGACATTGGTCAGCTCCTCTGGCTAACATACAGAGAGAGAGAAACATACACACACTATGTAAGTGAACTTCACAGTGGGATCTGCACATAGAGCAACACTGGGACATTGAGAATATAATACCGAGAATATTAAGTCTAAATTGGGATTTGTGGGCAGAGAGGGATGCATATCGGGCATATTAAGTCTACATTAATATCTATAGTGACAGAGTGAAAGAGAAAGATATACTGAGGGCATTAGCTCCACACTAAGATTTGCAAGCAGTAAGACCCAGAATATGAAGACACATTCTAATTATGATTTAATATGTCATTGGTTTGGAAATACAGAAAGCCAATAAAACCTTTTTTTTTTCAAAATGGATGGGGTTCTTCTGCTGTTCACAGTTACTGCACTGAGTCATGAGAGAACGTGGTACTGTATTCCCTGAAACAGTAGATTACTGTGTCACTGTCCCCAGAGAAAGAGACAAGAGGCCAGTGAACACACACACACACACATACACACACACAGCTGAAGACTATTACAGCACTGAGCCAAAGATAATGTTCAGATGGAGAGATACATTAGAGCTGATACTGAGGGAACAGCATGCCACCAACAGCAGCCCAAAAGAGAAAAGGAAAGAGAGAAAGAGGCTTTATACTGATGGCCCCCTGTTTCCCCTCTCTCCCAGCCTCCTTTTTCTTTCTTTGTCTGGTTATCAGCCCATTCAATCTCACAGCCATCAAAAGCCCTCCATCGATCAGCTTAAGGAAAAGCTCAGCTTCCCTTCACACAAACCCAGCTGAGAGTATTGAAAGACACTAAAGAAATGTCATTTAAAAACAGTGGACTATTGGCACTGCTGACGGTGCTGCTGGTGACAAACGTATAGACACACAGACAAACAGACACACAGATAAACATACACACACACACACACGCACATTCCTATCCCATCCATCACTGCCCCTAGCCCCTGCCACACTCCACCCCACCTGTTGTCTGCCCTCATTTATTTTCGTGTTTGCTTACCTTCCCCGCATGAACACTCTTCATTTACACAGCACTCTCTCTCTCTTTACTCTACGCTCCTCCTGCGAAAGGTTTCTTCCCCTTTTATATCTCTCATTATTTTTCTCATTTTCCTCTTCAAGACTCATACTCAAAACATTTGTTAACAAAGTAAACTAAACTTTCATTTTATCTTCTGGTGATCCAATAATACTGCCCTTGTCTTTAATAGACTGCGCAACATATATCTTCAGACAGATTTTTGTCCAACATACACAGTCAAAACATCTTCCTCCATGTCTTCATTGTGAAAATATTGTAAACTAAAAAGATCACACATCTAGAATCCAACAGATAACATATCTAGCAACGCTGAGGGCCTACTGAAGAATATTCTGCTTTTGCAGAATCATTTTAAACAAAGCATGTCACGGAACAAGAATTACTTGAAGTTTGTCAGCTAGTCTACCAGTTGAACATTTGCCCTGCGTACATAAATCACAAAAAATCAGTGGTTAAGCTGTCGTGGCCTCACATGATTCTTCCCCTGCATTATATTAATAATTGATTGCATTCAAAACAATAGGCAGACATCTTACAGACCAGTAACCAATGGGCATGCTATTCAGCTCTAAATCACTTATAGGTGATGGGAATCATTTGGTGATGAAGTCAAAATAAAGTTCCATTTTATTTTTTATACACCACAATAAAATACAACAAAGAAAAGCAACAACATACTACTATACTCAGTGATCTTCAGGATAACTCACATTCATAACACACATTCAGTCTGAACCTCAATAGACGCAATAGGGATCATGAACAAGGTAGCAGCATTGCGCACTGGAGGTGGTTTGTGCAGCTCTGAGACAATCACACATTGTGGAAATTTGGGCCCTGTGTGTACGCCACTCCCGGACACAAGGTCACAGAACCTCCTCCTCTGTTTCCGCTAGCCGTCTAATGTGTATGAAAAGGGAGCAGGTGGGTGATACTCGGAGCGGAGCAGGGCAGTTCAAAGTGCTGTGTAACCGCAGCCGACTCGCTCTCCCCACAGCGTCTCCATCCTCGTGGGTGTGTGTGTGCGTGCGTGTGTGTGTGTGTGTGTGCGTGCCTATGTGCGTCCTCACTCAGCTCCCCTCTCACTGAGGATATTTTTAGCGTCTTCAGAGATGACAGAAAAAACTCCACTGCGGGCTAGGAAGGAGTGAGTGGGTGGATGAGAGAGAGAAA
The DNA here is from genome assembly GCF_013368585.1 of Megalops cyprinoides. Classification (NCBI taxonomy): domain Eukaryota; kingdom Metazoa; phylum Chordata; class Actinopteri; order Elopiformes; family Megalopidae; genus Megalops; species Megalops cyprinoides. The sequence continues at coordinate 13,039,171 of NC_050583.1, read as the reverse complement.
GAGAGACAGAGACTGAGAAACAGAGAGAAAGAGACAGAGATGGGGAGCTCTGGTGTCTACGAAACTATGACAGCCAAATGTGCACAACTACATGATACTAAAGAAGCACAATTGCAGATGTGGCTTCCAATCAAAGCTCTGTAGACTGCCTGTTCTCAAAGAAATTGTAGTTCTTCATGACTACAAGTTGGTGGTGATGTATTCTGTTCAATTTGCCAACGCTGCAGTCTTCAAAAACTCATTTGACTGAATTGAGTTGAGGAGAAAGCGAGTCTCCTGGCTGAATTGAGGAATATTGATCAGTAGGTGGTGGGAAGGAAAGAGAGGATGCTCAGCACAGATAGCAGTTTACCTGCTCGTGGTGCTCGATGCCCATGCTGATGGTGTTGATGAGAATGGCGATCATAATTCCTCTGTTGAAGTACTTGCTCTCCACGATCCCCCAGAGCTTGATTCTCATCTTGGCCCAGATCTCCTTGCATCGTCCTCCACAGAGCCCCTCCTTCCTGCCATCTTCGGCGTCTGCCTCTTCCTCCCTCGAATGGGCGCCCTCTCTGTCCGTCTCCTCCACAGCCCCTTCCTCTGCGTCGTCATTGGTTGAAGCGCCCACGGCCCCCGCCCCATCACTGTGCGACTGTGCGGTGGCGCACAGCGGGCACCCATCGGGGTCTGGGGAGACCGATAGACCAATGGGATTCCCAACAGAGGCGTGGTCAGGTTTGCCGTTGTGTTGACAGTGAGATGCTATCGGGGCAAAGGCACACAATGGACAAGTGAAGGGAGACAAGGGTTAGAAAAGATGACAACTTTGTCAGTTATATGGATTAGACTGTTTATACTCAAAACTGGTCCCCCCATTCAGACAGACTCTTCTCTTTTGCCTTGCATGCGACAGAGCCTATACGCATGACCATGTAATGATTCTAACACCCACCCCTTTGCTAATATTCCTGGTGCGTAAAATAATCCTAGTGTCCTCATGCACCTTCAATCAGTTTTTTCCCAATTATTCCCCCAACACACACACACACACACACACACACACACACGCACACACACTCACAGTGCTGGTGATGATGGTGCCTGTCTCCCCCGCCGGAGCCGGTTCGCTCCCCCGCCTTTCCGGCCCGCGCTCTGCTGCCCCCTGCTGGCGGGGCGGGCCTGCCGCGCAGCGTGTTGTAGAGGGCAGCGGAGCGGCGGCGGGCCTTGCGCAGCACGTGGCACACGTACTGGAATATCTCCTCGTAGCAGTCTCCCGGCTCGGCCATGCTGGCCAGCGTGCTGGAGGAGAGGCACTGCGCCCGCTGCTCCTGCATCAGCTGGTGTTCCCGCTGCTTGGTCTCGGAGAACTGCGTGGCGATGACCACCAGGCACAGGTTAATCATGAAGAAGGAGCCCACCTGCGGGGTCAAGGACACGCACAGAAGGGGGGGGGGGGTGGGTTGTCTCAGTAAATTAGCACCCTCATAAACAGGGACCCACACAGAGCCAATACAGGCAAATACAGGCACATTAAGAACAGCAGTAATCTTCATAGACGGAAATAGATTAGCGAGAAAACAATCATTATTTCCAAATGCCAATTCAAACTTGGAAAAAAAAAACTTTTAAGACCTTTTAATTGCAATCAATTCAGATGTAAACTTTGAAATCCTCAACCTACCACCATCTAATAATATCCATTTTCTTTTCTTTTCTTTTTGCTGAAGAAACCATTAACGGGGGAAAGACCAGCAAAGAAAGTGTTGTACAGACAAGGTTGGACAAAACTGGTAGGCACAGTTCTGATTCATAATATCAATCCATGCCACATAACGCAGCAGAAACAAAGTTGTCAATTTTGTGTGTTCCACCTGAAGGCAGATTTGAAAGTTTAACATGAAATGACAACGCTGCACGACATAAAGTCACACACTTCTCATTTCGGTAGCTCACGCATGTTTGTGAATGTTCGCGCGCCTCGTTCTTATTTAGTCATCAAAAAGATGCGCTTGTTTCTGTATCATTGGATTTGGTTGGAGAACAAACAGGGCTTAGCAACACTCAATTCAACTTCAAAGACATAAAAGAAAGGAACAGGGACAGCAATGACCCGGAGCAAAGGCTGAGACTCATTAAGTGTCCCTCTGGGGCTTTGATGTGGCGCTTTGAATAACATGCCATTATACATGTTCCCATGAGGGAGATAGCGCTTCCTAGATTTTAATGGGAAAATAATTCACCGAGGATCACTTAATGCAGTCTCCCAGTCTGTCTCGCGACCAAAATAATGCATCTATAATCTGTAACTGTTCCCATGTTTCCCCTTCTCGATGTGTCTCCTTCCCTTGATGTTTCCTTTTCTTCCTCGATGTGGGTGAGGTCATATTTCAGGGACCTCCTCAGACCAGTGCTCAGACAGTGCTCTGTTCATTTCCTCTTCATGTTTCTCCCGTCTTCCTTTATCCTCATGGCAAACAGCTTTCCTTTCAGTTTACAGGGAGTAATGTTGTGCTGTATGTAGTCCCATCAAAAATCATAACTGGCTCTAAATGGGGATTTTTTTTTTTTGTGAGCACCAAATTACATCAAAGTTATTTATTTACATTCACCTGCTACGGAGTCATCTTCTTGTTGCTCCCTGATCTATGCTGCAATGCAGCTATTCCCATTGTCAGTGTAACAGTTGGGGCCTCCTTGTTCCTGATGTACTATCAATCCTCCGTATGTCCTGTGCATATTGGAGAATTGACAATAAAGTTGACTTTGACTTTGACTTTGACTTTGACTATTTTACTCACTGAATCTTGTCATCTTTCACCAAGGGCTACTGTTGAATCTTACAAGCCTGGACCAGCTGACACTAGACTGCTGCAGCTCTTGTCTAATGTCTCAGTTGAAACATCCTTATAATCCATGTTCATTATAGGTTGTTGCTCACGTGACACGGTTATTATAGGATCTCACTACCCCTAACAGATCAAGGAGCAACAGGTTGTTGCAATGTGTCACTTGATTCAGCCACAGTGTCTACAGAACACTGTACACTTTACATTACATTATTGCCATTTAGAAAATGCTCTTATCCAGAGTGAATTTTATCAATGTATAGTGGTGGATATACTTAGGCAATTGCAAATTATTTCATGCCCTAGGGTACAACAGCAGTGCCCCGGTGGGGAATCAAACCTGTGACCTTTTGGTTATGAGCACTGTTCCTTAGCACTGCACAACCCTGCTGCCCACTAACTGCACACTTGCCATTAAAAACAATAAATGATTTCTACAAGTTTATTGCTGCTCTATTGCCATGTAGGTTACCGATATATTGCAGAACCTGCAATGAATTAAGTGGAGTATTGTAGCTGTCTTTCATGTTTTTGTATCAATGTCAGAGATCAACATTTTACCATTGTTATCAGTGACTAGCCTCCGGTGATCAGCGTCAGCAGTCAGTTCCAGAATGGTTCAGCTCAGATCAGCTTGGTTTAGGTCAGTTTGTAACAGACTGCAGTCTGCACAGAGGAGGAGGGAATGACTTGAGGGGTGGGGTGTGTGAGCTCTCCCCCAAACGCTGATCCTCGGAGTGGTGCCACTTGATCAACGAGTCGATGCCATTCAGTTATTAAATGCTCAAGTAAGCTCATTTTAAAGATGGAGCCGATGCCAGATTTGTACTCAGAGAAACAAAGTGCTTCCCGTCAGTCAAGTCCGCACTTACATCTCTCCGCAGTGACACCTCCTACCTGTGGCCCCTCCCTTGTAAAAAGAAGCATGTGAGAGGGAAATAATCTCAGCCTCGGGCACTGCGATAAGCAGAGCTTCCAGCTGAGGCCAAAGCTGAACCCAGACTCCCTCCCGCTCAGCTAACACAGGGGTCAGAAATCAGCAGTGATGGCAGGATTCTTTCTGCAGGCCCTGCTGGAAGTCACCTATGAGGAGCCATCTGTGTCACCAGGGCAATTTGGTGTCACCAGGTGTATCAGAGATTTGATGGATTTTGGTTGATGTCAGGTTTTTCTGCTCCAACTTTGAACTTTTGACTCCTAAACCCTGCTACACACCACATCAAAGGAGTTTCAGGGCTTTTCAGTGGGCATTTAAAATATCACTGCATTACCCATGAAGGTAGCTGCGTTATCCACTGCTGTGATTATCTATTTGTCATCTTTAATGCAACAATAATTACATTTTACATTTTTTGCATTTATTCTTTATGATAAGATTAAGTGAGTGAATTTTAAAGGGCAAATCCTATCATTCTTTTTTGGATTTATTAAAGTTTTCAAAGCAGGAAAAGCCTTGAAGGCTTTCAGTTGTTTTATATGTGCATTTTGTCAGCAGCTCTTCAAAGGAGGACCTTAATAGGTCAAGCTGAGAAAAACTCACTATCATTCAGTCACAAGTGATGCCATTCAAAACAATTTGCACTTTAAAAGGCTCACAGCATGTTCAAATGTTGCAACTGATGCATTTTTAAGACCCCGGATAGCCAAAGTTTTCAATTTCCAGCTCTGAGTGTGTTCAAAGCAGCTTTAGATTGTACGGGCTTTTAATTTGAAACAAGCTGGAAATGCAGTGATGTCACATTGACCTGAGGTTATAATGATTGTTCCAATTTACGCAAACCCACATCTACTTGAACAGCACCAGAGGACAAATTTGCATGGTGTACACATGACACATCGACACCCACAAGATTAATATTAATTGACGAAAGACATCCAGCATGGCAACATTTTAATGCCAATAAAAAAAAAAATCTGCCTCCAAACTCAGAAAAAGAGGACCTTCATCACAGTATATAACACACAATCACACACTAATGCATGTATGTGTAAATACACACAATCACATGCACAGGGCATATGCTACTATTGCTGTGCATAACACAATATTCCAAATAATGAAATCCCAAATCGAGATTTCCTGTTTTCAGAAACTGTTTTCACATTAAACGGCCTATGAAGATGACATATTAATTAATACGGACAGCAGCTGGGCGAGGCAGCTCATAAACGTGCACACTTAGCCAACCACTGAAATAATGCTCTCTTTACATCTACACTACACTGGTATATTGGACATAAATGGCAAGTGGAGAATTGTTTCACTAACAGAGATAATAAAAAAGGGTAATGAGCATTCTGCTAACAGATGAAAGTAACAGGAAACAAAGCCTAAAAGTTGCAACAGAGAGGTAAAATGTCCCGGAGCTAATTTGGGATAAGCTGTTGAAGCTGACAAAGGCTTGACTGATACCTTCAATTAATACTCTCACAAGTGGGTACTAAAGGAGATACAAACAGGAGGCTGGGAGAAACACAGGCCTTGCACCCGCTGGAATATTAATAACGACAATTAAAAAAGCAATAAAAGTGGTTGCGCGAATGACAGGCGTGATGGTTAAACTCAATGCGGAGAGGCTGCATTAAGTTTATGCATTGAAGATCTCATTTAGATCGCTGCCTTCCCTTTCTGTTGCCAAGCTACAAGAAAGGGATATTTCTGCAGTAGAGAGAATCCAATGGGGAGGAGAGACGGCGGAGCAAGCCCTGCTCTCAAAGACGTTTCACACAGACAGAGGTTACAGCCACAGGAAGTGTTCAGAACCGTGGAGGTGGCGGGGGATTTGACTCCACTCCACTTGACTGAAGATACAAGGTCGGCTCACAACTCTGCTTTCTGCATCAGCAGAACACGATGATGACGCAGTGTTCTAGACGTGTGACGATGTGACAAAATAATGTGACTGCAAACCAAAAGCAAGTTTTTCTCTGCATGCGTCTATTGATCATCCCAAATGCTGAATTGCACATCATTAATTTGAAGCTTGCAGTTCTATTAGGATCAAATGCCTGAGACGGAGCCCTTACAACTGGGTCCTACTTCGAGTATACCGCAGCACTCTGATATCCTTGTACTGGAGAGCTACAGCACTTTCCTTTGATTAACTATTGTCTCTGCAGATTCTGTGTGGATGTTCTTCTCAGTCCTCAGAAAGTTCAAGCTGCATGAAGATATTTGTGAATTACCCTTTAGGGCAACTGTGCTGTAGCAATCCCTGTTGTATGCATAAAATAAGAACTTAAAATCAAGAAGAAATATATACAAAATGTATAGAATATAAAATATATAAAATATGAGGAGTGTATAAAAAGGGGAATGGCCATAGAGTATACATAAAAATTGTCTGTGATTGCATTGACAGGAACAATCTAGGAGCAACAGTACGTAGAAACGTCCATGCAATACACGTTGTATTGTATGGACATTGTATGTATTGTATGTATAATAAAAGTATTTTGATTATATCACCAGCGGCTGTAGAGCTAGAGACACAAGGCTGCCCATCCCTGTTTAAATTACATTTTTTCCATGAACCTGTAAAACAATACTCAATCAATACATAGAGGACCTCACCATATTAGGGATCAGGGTAAGTAACTGAGGAATTCTGGGTACGGCATCCCAGTTGGCTCGGTTCAGCCATTACCAGCACGCTCAGATGTGTCACTTACGATTATGAGCAGGATGAAGTAGATGAAGTTGTAGAAGGAGTGGGCGTCCATCACGTAGTACATGATCTCCACCCAGCCTTCCAGCGTGATCACCTGGACATAAAACACATGTCAGTCAAACAGCACAGGGATAATCCCAGGCCCGTTCCCCTGAGAAGCTCAGGCCCGGGTGCTCAAAGGAGCGCCATTGTCACCGCACTTATCATAAACTCGACATCGCAAGCCTGCGAAGGATGCTGTCATAATGACAATGGCTGAGCCAGACACTAATTTGCAAAAGCACAAAGCCGAAATGCTTACGTAAAGTCCCACGGTGCGGCGGAAGATAATCTCCACCTTTCTCCTCACGCTGATGCGCATTCTCAAACTCACTAAGAGGGCAACGGTAATCTTTCCGCAGCACCTCATTTAAAGCGAATCTCACAATCAGGTAATCGCACATTCATAATTTGCAAGCAGCTCCAGGCAGGCGCATTCAGAGAGAGGAAGCGTGAACCACAGAAGCGAAACACATCAGCGGGCGACTGTCGCCGTGAGGTGGGCCGGACACCTCGGGCGGAGCCAGGGCTGTCACAAATTTGCGCCCCCACCTGGAAGATAACGATCCACGCATAGCCGATGTTGTCGAAGTTGATGGCGCCCTTGTGCGGGTTGGTGTGGCCGGTGTAGCAGCGGGTGTAGTACTGGTTCCAGTTGATGCAGAGGCCCGCCGAGCTCACGCTGCCGTTCATCAGGGGCTCGGGACTCAAGCCCAGCTCCTGCCGGTGCAGGAAGTCGTCCTTATCCAGGCAGCACTCGCGTCCCTCTTCTCTCCTCGCCGGGACATCCCGGCACGACATGATGCCGTTATCTGCCGCTAGGGAACAGATAAAGGGCCTCTCATCGTCCTCCTCGGGCTGGTAGTAGGGAGTGGGCAGAGTGATACCTGTGGAGCTGTAGAGGACAAGGGAAAAGAGTGAGGGACAGACAGAGGCAGAGAAAACAGAAATGTAGGAAAAGGGAAAAACAAGAGAGATGTATTTAAAGACAGTTAAGTGGCTTCCATTCTCTGACATGCCGGCCTGCAATAAAGAGCAGCTTGTACACAAATGCAAAAAAAGGATTACTGGCTGCTTATCTGATGGAGAAAATTGCAGTAAGCCAAGAGTAGTAGTAAAACCAAGAGTAGGCATGAGGCATGCAGGTAAGTAGGCATGAGATGATACACTCAATGCACGGTACGGTAGTTCATGATACGTCGTTATCACTAAATGATATTTCCCCAAGAAGTAACACAGTGCAAAAACATAACATGACGTCCTTTCTTCAGATATCAAACCCCTGGCGGTGCCAATATTCGTGGTGTATCGCACATTTGAGTACTATAATTCATAACTGGCTAAATTCTACTTAGTAAGAGTCTACATAAAATATAAGAGAGCAAAATTAACAAATTGTATTAATGGAATTAATCTGTATTCATGAAACCATCAATCAATCTCTAACTTAACTTTGCTGTAGCAATGTGAAATGGATCATTTACAATATTTATGTTTGCCAATGTGCAATATTATATTATAAAAATTATATAGAAAAATTCAATTTACCCATGGTATGCAGGGTATATCATGAAAATATGTGCTCTTATGGATTATGAATTCTGTGTATCTTCATAAATGTTTTTTGTACTTAATTTTTTTTTGTGGCAACCAACAGGGCAATAGAAAACATTGGCTTGACACATCAGTAAAGTATAAATAATTTTCCACTAATATGAGAGAGTGCATTAGGGAGAGGGAGGGAGAGAGAGAGAGAGAGAGAGAGAGAGAGCGAGAGAGAGAGGACAGTGGAAGTGAGTGAAGTCTGAGGCTCTGCTGAGCGGGACACTTTGACTTTGATGTGACTCTGATATGCTGGCTCTCTATGATACGGCAGCTGTGGCGGTGGGGCTTCTCGGTCATGCCGATAAGCATCTATGAACTGTCTAGTGTTGAAATCGAGGGAAGAGGAACGACGGGAAGATCAAAGCAAAAGAGAAATCATGCAAGTGGGACTTCTAATAGATGGAGCAAAATACAATATCTCAGGATGAGGCCACAGTGGAGTAAGAAATTCCCTTGACATAGTGTGTGTGTGTGTGTGTGTGTGTGTGTGTGTGAGAAAGAGAGAATACAAGCAGAAGATGAGGAGATAGATATGCCAGGTGACCTGCCTTTAGGGACCGTGAGAAATACATTTCATCACATAAGATGCTCAAAACTCCATCACACATCCTATTGGTTGTTTTTTCTGTGCAGTTGTCCAGCTGTTCACTGAAGTGTGGTGAAATCATTTTACATTGTCATGCCAATACACCGTCTCTGAATGGAAGAGCGTGCAATTGCAGCTTGAGGCCAATACGACACATACGCATTTAGACAAAGATGTATTCCCTCAACTGTAAGGGGAAGAGAAACACAGAGAGAAAACAGGGAGAAGGGTTACCTGTACTCCCCAGAGCAAGAAAGGAGAGAGAGAGAGAGAGAGAGAGAGAGCAAGGAAAGGACAGGGAGGAAGAGAGGCAGAGAGTCAGAGAGGTGGAGAACGCAGCAGCACATCACTTGGATGACTTGAAAGCTCCCTTAGAAGCTATCCGACTGTAACTTTTCCCTAATTGACTCTGCCGTGGCATTTTAATCATCCACTTTTGAAAAACGAGCAGTCTCCAAAGAAGTTCGCTCGAAAATGTTTTGCTTTGTAATCGCCAGCAGTGTTCCCAGCGACACCGTTAGATGAACAAGGTGGTTCACTCTGTCACCCTGTTGGGGGAGAGGTGTTTGTTTTTTGGCGCAGAGAGAGAGAGAGAGAGAGCAGGAGGCTCAGAAGAAGAGGCCTGACTGGTGGAGCCGGTCCCTGAGGTTCCCGACTAACCGCATTAATGAACAAATTAGTCTCTCCTTTAATTTGTCACTTCCAGTGGCGCCGAGGCCTTCCCAGCCCCCAACACAATTAGTGCCGCGCAGGAGATAAG